>NC_052157.1:152454803-152629803 GCF_902713615.1 Scyliorhinus canicula | reverse complement strand
GAGGGCATTTAAGAGTCGACCACATTGATCTGGTCTAACAATCCCTACATTTTGTTTTTTGTTTTTTTTGGAAATGTTTTTTATTGAGTTTTCATATTTTATATCCAACAAATTACAAATTATTAGAAAAAAACACGCAAAAATTAACATTTTAATAGTGCCTCACACAATGATGGAGGAGCCCAGCACGGTAGCATTGTGGCTAGCACAATTGCTTCACCGCTCCAGGGTCACGGGTTCGATTCCCGGCTTGGGTCACTGTCTGTGCAGAGTCTGCACATTCTCCCCGTGTGTGCGTGGGTTTCCTCCGGGTGCTCCGGTTTCCTCCCGCAGTCTAAAGGTGTACAGGTGAGGTGGATTGGCCATGCTAAATTGCCCTTAGTCTCCAAAATTGCCCTTAGTGTTGGGTGGGGCTATGGGAATAGGGTGGGGGTGTGGTCTTGGGTAGGGTGCCCTTTCCAAGAGCCAGTGCAGACTTGCAGTGCCGAATGGCCTCCTTCTGCATTGTAAATTCTATGCTTCTATGAAAGATTTCCCTTTCTCGGATACAACTAATTAAAATATAGTCGTGTGGTGGTGTTTTATTTCTGTGAACTCTGCTTAAAATATTAAATCGAAGTGCTGTATTAAAACAAAATACCAACAATCATAAATTAAAGTCTGCTGTGAGGGCCTCAGCGGGAGGCATGGTAGCACAGTGGTTAGCACTGTGGCTTCACAGAGCCAGGGTCCCAGGTTTGATTCCCGGCTTGGGTCACTGTCTGTGCGGAGTCTGCACGTTCTCCCCGTGTCTGCGTGGGTTTCCTCCGAGTGCTCCGGTTTCCTCCCGTAAGTGCCGAAATACATGCTGATTAGGAGAGTTGGACATTCTGAATTCTCCCTCCGTGTACCCGAATGTGGCGACGAGGGGATTTTACAGTGACTTCATTGCAGTGTTAATGTAAGCCCACTCGTGACACTAATAAAGATTATTATTTCATGTTTCTCAAAGCTCATTTCAAATGCAGCAGCTGCTATTTGGGCGCCATTTTGCGCACAGCAAGATTCCACAGCTACGATGGCGAATAACCACGGTGGGTTGGGTTGAGGAAGGAAGGCAAACCGAGATGCCATGTGAATGACAGAACTAACTCCACAAATGTCCCCATCTTCAATGATGGAGGAGCCCAGCATGCGCGTGCAAAAGACAAGGCTGAAACGTTCACAATAATCTTCAGCCAGAAGCGCCGAGTGAATGATCCATCTCTGTCTCCTCCAGATTTTGTCCGCATCACAGATGTCAGTCAATTCGATTTGCTCCACGTGATATCAGGAAACAGCTGAAGGTACTGGCTACTGCAAAGGCTATGGGCCCTGACAGCCCGGCAATAGTACTGAGGACTTGTGCCCCAGAACTTGCCACACCCCTAGCCAAGCTGTTCCAGTACAGCTACAACACTGGCATCTACCCGGCAATGTGGAAAATGCCCAGGTGTGCCCTGTACACAGGATACCTTGTGAATGACTGAACTTACTCCCACCTGAGCAGGACAATTCCAACCCGGCAAATTACCGTCCTATCAGTAGACTCTCCAAAGGTAATGGAAGCGGTCATTAACAGTGCTATCAAGCGGCACTTACTCAGCAATAACTCTGCTCACTGACACTCAGTTTGGATTGCGCCAGGGCCATTCAGCTCCTGACTTCATTACAGCCTTGGTTCAAACACGGACAAAATGGCTGAATGCCAGAGGTGAGGTGAGAGTGACTGCCCTTTGACATCAAGGCAGCATTTGACCGAATGTGGCATCAAGGAGCCCGAGCAAAACTGGAATCAATGGGATTCAGGAGGAAATCTCTCCTCTGGTTGGAGTCATACCCGGCACAAAGAAAGATGGTTGTTGTTGTTAGAGGGTCAGTCATCTCCGCCCCAGGCCATCACTGCAGGAGATTCTCAGGGAAGTGTCCTAGGTCCAACCATCTTCAGCTGGCATATCAATGACCTTCCTTCCATCATAAGGTCAAAAGTGCGGATGACTGCACAGTGTTCAGCACCATTCGCGACTCCACAGATAATCAAGCAGTCCCATGTCCAAATGCAGCAAGACCTGGACAATATCCAGGCCTGGGTGAACAAGTGGCAAATCACATTTGTGCCACACAAGCACCAGGCAATAGCCATCTCCACTAAGAAAGAACCAAATAATTACCCCATGCCATTCAGTGGCATCACCATCACTGAATCCCCCCACTATCAACACTCTGAGGTTTGCTATTGATCAGATATTGAACTGGACCAGCCATATAAATACTGTGGCTGCCAGAGCAGGTCAGAAGCTAGGAATCCTGCAGGGAGTAACTCGCCTCCTGACTCCCCAAAGCTTGTCCACAAGGCACGAGTCAGGAGTGTGATGGAATACTCTCCACTTGCCTGGATGAGTGCAGCTCCAATAACACTCAAAAAGGTCGACGCCATCCAGGACAAAGCAGCACCGCTTGATTGGCGCCCCTTTCCACAAACATTCAAACTGCCGACGCACAGTAGATGCAGTGTATAACAAGTACAAGATGCACTGCAGGGACTCACCAAGTCTCCTTAGGCAGCGCCTTACAAACTCACAACCACTACCATCTAGAAGGACAAGGGCAGAAGGTACCAGGGGAACCCCACCACCCGGAGGTTCCCCTCCAAGTCACTCACCACTCCGACTTGGAAATATATCGCCGTTCCTTCACTGTCGCTGGGTCAAAATCCTGGAACTCCCTCCCTAACAGCATAGAAGGTGTACCTGCACCCCATGAACTGCGGCGGTTCAAGAAGGCAGCTCGCCACCACCACCTTCCCGAGGGCAATTATGGATGGGCAACAAATGCTGGCCTGGCCATAAAACAATGAATGAAAAAAGAATAATTTTAGTGCACAGCCCCTGGAGGTGGGGAATTCAAAGTTGCTGACTCAGCTGAGGGAGGCATGGCGTTAGCTACAGTTTGGGATTCAAGGAACTCCTGTGTAATTTTCTGCTGCCGAAAGGCTTTTGCAGTAGCAGGCGCAAAGTTGTTGACTAGGATTATCTCTGCCATTAGAATTAGTGCTGTTGTTTTGTTTGCTTGGCCGCCCTGACATAACTATGATTTATCTCGTTACTGCATTCCATTCCAATGTATGTACCTGTGAAGAATTCCACGCACAATATGCCTTTGTTTGAGATCCGATTCCGGGCTCCCAATTAGTTTTACGATAATGCACGTTTATTGAGTAAAGAGTACATTCCGACACGCTCAACCCTCACAGACCACAGATCCGTTAACATTCTGACATATTTTTAAAAGTCACCCGTCCCATGGCATCGCTAAACAATGTGGGCAAAGGCTTACGTTTTCCCGCACATTTAAATAATGCCCTTTTAGGAGTCCATTGCTTCGTGTCAGAATTATGTGGGTTCAAGCCCAGCTGCAAAGACCCCAGTGCAGAAGCTAGGATGCAGGTAGCCAAACTTTGGGCGAGCTCATGGCTTTTGGGCCAAAAGAGGGACAGGCTGGTAGCCCACGCGCACAACCTTAGGGGACAAATGGCCTCTGGACAGAAACCAGGAACGGTTGGGGAACTAAATACGATCCTAGATTGGGAGTCTGGACTGCAATTGCCGAGTGACTGGGATTTCTGCATCCGAACCAAACAGCAAACTCCCATCCAAGTCTCTCATGTAGGAAAAGAGCAAGTTCTGCTGTGTTTAAGTAATTTGAGCTTAGCTCAGCTCAGCTTGTGGCTGTGGATAGTCGTTCAGTGCCAGTCCCCAAAAATTGAGCCACGTAATGGGAAACTTTTTGCACTCACTTTCCATGGTGTTTGTTCCATTTTTATTTTTTTTTTAAAATAAGCAGAATTGTATTCAACCACAATCTGCAACCTCATGGCCCGGCAAAGCCCCCACTCTATGTGATGCTCCTTGTGTAGTCCTCTTAAGATAGCTGAAAGTTGTAGTGTTGACAAAGAACATCAAGCTATGTATTTGAAACAAAGCGAGTTTATTTTACACTACTTCAAATGGTTTGCACACTTTACTAAGTAATAGCTAATAAAACAACTGTGTTAAATCTATGTTACAGAATTCTGTAATAATCTGTCTAATAGAAGCAACACTCTATCTCAACCTTTCACGGACCTTCTTCTCCTTGAACTTCTAGAGAAACAGGCTTTTATATGACTACTCTATGGAGCATCTAGGGTTGAGATACATGAATGTCTTGTTAACCCTTTACACTCCTTACAGTATACATATCATTGTAACACTAACCCAGGATTTTAACCCTTACTGCACCAAATGCATATAATATAATATATCTGACATACATTCATCACAGGGCTCATTGTCCCAAATGTCTAATTGATGTATAGAAATCCTGTAGAGTTCTCACTGGGACAGGCATCCAAATGTAAATAATCTTTATTGTCACAAGTAGGCTAACATTAACACTGCAATGAAGTTACTGTGAAAAACCCCTATCAATATGTTTTGAAAAATACTGGTTTATGTTTTCATGGTGGCAAAAAAAAATAAAGTCGGCTGGATTGTGGATACAGGAAGGGGAATAAACATCTAACTTTTATCAGGCATTTCACCACAGTTAATGTTAGGAAATCACCACGTAACTCTGCTTTCACACAGCAAGATCCCACAAACAGCAATGTGACGATGACCAGATGAACTCAATCCCTCTCTCTAATGTCAGTCAGGCCGCAACAGAGAATTCCCTGCTCTATTGTTTTTAAATAGTGCCATGGGGTCTTTTACCTCTTAATGGGAGGGCATCTAGTTTAACAACTCCTCCAGAAGACCTGTGTTCCAAATAAATGATGATGGATAGACAGTTCTATCTCATCGCTTCCTCTCTTCGGCCTTCGTCTATCCCAGTGTCTTTGGACTGTTTGTCTGACATCCAGTCTTGAACGAACCGGTGTTTCCTCCAATTAAATATCAGGAAGCCTGAAATCCTTATCTTCAATCCCGCCCCGGACTACATTCTCAAGCCTGCATCGATTCCATTGCCTGATGTTGAAACAGAATATTCACAATCTCCATATCTTATTCGAGCCCAAAGGGAATTCTGACCCAACACACTTCATCCTCTGTTGGGGTCAAGTGTCCTCCGTCCCTCCTTCAGCTCACCAGCTGCAGAGATCCTCGATCTGTGCCTTTGTTACCCGTTGCCTAGACCAACAACATATCTCCGCTGCCCAGAAACCTGAACTCTTAGCAAACCGCTGCTCGCATCCTAACTTGCACCAAGGCCCTTTCATCCCCCTCACCCCTTTCCAACAGATTGGCACTGTGGGCTATGTTGCCACATTTTTCCCATGAAGCACCTTTATTGCATCAAAGGCACTACATTAATGCAAGTTGTTGTTGTTCGCTGCCTCAGCTTGGTCAATGTTTCTACAAGCACTCAGCGAAGCCTCTGCCATTGATTTTTTAAAAAAAAGATTTTTAAAATAAATTTACCGTATCCAATTCATTTTTTTCCCAATTAAGGGGCAATTTAGCGTGGCCAGTCCACCTACCCAGCACATCTTTGGGTTGTGGTTGCGAAACCCACGCAGACACGGGGAGAATGTGCAAACTCCACACGGATAGTGACCCGGAGCCGGGATCGAACCTGGGATCTCGGCGTCATGAGGCAGCAGTGCTAACCACTGCGCCTCTGCCGTTGATGCCTCCTGTTGCAGGGTGAGGTCGATTTGCATCGCTGAATCACATTATAACATCAACGCTACCAAATGCTTCTAAATAATTGTTTGTTACAATCTTACCTGGAGTTCTTGGTTTCACAATGACCATCGGAAAGGCTTTGAGAAGATGCGTTGTGGTCTGACGCACCGAACACACTGATCACGTCAAATGAGCCTGACTTTAATTTGCAATAAACCCTGAAGACTGACCCATTTGCAAAACGCTTTGCATAAAACAGTTCAAAATGTTTTTGCAACAAAAGGCACTGTTTATGGCTTTGTTTGTCTTTCTTGTTTGTCTATCTTTAAAGGGGATGGTTCGGCGCTCGATGGCTAATTGCTGTTTTGGAGTTCCTTTGATATTTTTATGAGTGAACAGTGTGGGAGCTGGATTACCTGCTTGGAAGAATGCAAAATCATTTCAAATTGGGTTTGGCCCTGGGTTGGCAAAGGGGAAATTGGCCATTGTTCCCACTCCTAATCCCAATGGAATGCTGTCAACTAGGTGTCTGTCCCCATGCAGAAGAGGCTCTTTGGCCCATCAGTCTCCACCATCACGTTTGCCAACTCATAAGCGGGCGTGGGGATATTGAAGGAGGACAGGAGCAGGTTTCACTATTGTGGCTGCTCCGCCTGTCACTATCTGCTGTCAAGGCTCGCTCATGTGAGTGAACTACAAGAAACCTTGGAACTGTACCCCAGTGGATGCAACGAGGAAGCATTGGGAGGACATGGTAAAGAGCAGGGAGCAGGACATTGGCCCCTCAAAGAATAGCTTTTTCAACAAAGGGGTCGGCCATTTGGCCCGTCTGCTCGTCAATACGATCATGGCTGATCTGATCTTGCCTTCAACTCCAATTTCCTGCCTATTCCCCATCATTTTCAAGAAATGCAATGAATTAGATTTTTGTTGGGAAAGGGGTATTCGGGTATGTGGGAAAAAGATATCCGGGTATATGGAGAAAACAATATCCAGGTATATGGGGAAAAGGATATCTGGGTATATGGAGAAAACAATATCTGGGTATGTGGAAAAAACAATATCCGGGTATATGGAGAAAAGGTGGGTAAATGGTGAGGGTCAGATCAGGTGTAGATCTAATTGAATGGAGAGCTTGGCTTGAGGGGCTGCATAGCCTCCTTCATAGAATCTACAGTGCAGAAGGAGGACATTTGGCCCATCGAGCCTGCACCGGCCCTTGGATAGCATCCCACTTAAGCCCACACCTCCACCCTATCCCCGTAACCCAATAACCCCACCTAACCTTTTTGGACACTAAAGGCAATTTATCATGGCCAATCCATCTAACCTGCACATCTTTGGACTGTGGAGGAAACTGGAGCACCCGGAGGAAACCCACACAGACACGGGGAGAACGTGCAGACACCGCACAGACAGTGACCCAGCGGGGAATTGAACCTGGGACCCTGGAGCTGTGAAGCAACTATGCTAACCACTGTGCTACCATGTTGCCCTTCTGTTCTATTTAAGCCCCGTTCCCATGGCACACTAATCCAAAACTGTGGCCAGTTCCTTTTCTCTTAAATTTCGGATTCACTTCCTGGTTTTGCACAATAGCCCCATCCTCACTCGCCCTCTGCCCCCTCTCTCTCTCTCTCTCTACCCTCCCTGAGCGCTTGTACATTCACCAAGTGCTGCATGCTGTACATACCTGTGGTCTTAATGCACAAACCATACATCCATACATGGACATGAGCTGCTTGATTTGGCTACATTTGGGATTTTATCCTGCTGAACATGACAGCATTGAAATTAGGCTCTTGGGCAAGCGGTGAGCTTTCTGGCTCGTTCACCCCTTGATGCAGGAACATTTCTGTTTAACCCATTGCAAGACACACAGATGCAAATCATCAACAAAATGGCAAAAGTCCAGGCTGCACAATGATTGCCGGGCAAGGTTATAAACTGTAATGAGTCAGACTTTTAGACTCTTCAAGCATTCAGTGTTTTATTCATAGTCTACAGACATCTTGGGTGATATTCTTGCCTGTGCTTCGTTTTAGTCAGTCGCTGCTTTGGTGTTTGTAGCATCTTTAGTCGAGTTAACACTGCCTCGGTGTTTTGCAGGGAGTTGTGCGGCACGGTAGCACAGTGGTTAGCACTGTTGCTTCACAGCGCCAGGGTCCCGGGTTCGATTCCCGGCTTGGGTCACTGTCTGTGCGGAGTCTGCACGTTCTCCCCGTGTCTGTGTGGGTTTCCTCCGGGTGCTCCGGTTTCCTCCCACAAGTCCCTAAAGACGTGCTTGTTAGTCGAATTGGACATTCTGAATTCTCCCTCGGTGTACCCGAACAGGCGCCGGAATATGGCGACTAGGGGCTTTTCACAGTAACTTCATTGCAACGTTAATGTAAGCCTACTTGTGACAATAAAGATTATTATTATTATAAATCCCAGCAGAGTTCAGGAAAATAACACCAAATTGTAGGTGGGGGAGGGATGTCGCAGGTTGGTGAGTTGATAAATGGAACACCCTGGTTACTAGTTGCTAGGATACAGTTTGACGTGGAGCCTCCAATACTTCTCCCCAGTGACTTGCCGTTCGCTCATGGACCTCTCGTGAGTGGCTGAGGGGCTCTTTTACAGGCGGGACATTTCGCAGTCCGTTCCTGCACGCGCTTTTGAATGGATCAATGTGGGGAGGTCAGGCCACATATTTTTCCCATGATTGTTCTTATCAAGCCACCCCCCCCCCCCCCCCCCCCACTCAAAGGTTCATGGGAATTTAGTAAACAAAAATGGAAAATGCTCGCAACGTCGTGTCTGGTAGCATCGACGGAGAGGGCTTTGCGTTTACAATTCGTGTGTGGGCCTCTTTTGTTAGAACTTGAGCTTCAAGGCCGTTGAAAATCTTCTTTCAGGTGAGCCATTGAACCGACGCCTTTTTTGCCATCACCGCATAACTGTGGACGGAGGCAGAAATCCCGTCACCAGAATTCCTATTAATACAAACCCAACAGCTGAACAACCATGACATTCAGTCTGCTGTCTACGCCGGGAGTGCAGAGGATCTGATACTCCCTGTTATAAACACAGAAAGGGGTTCCCTGATTGGGCCACTAATCAGAGAACTCGTATTCTAATTGGCCAGTCTCAAAGGCCTGGCCCAAGTCATTACAAACAGCCTCGAAGGGCTGAATGGCTGACTCCTATTTCCTGTCTTTCTATGTTTGGGGGAGGTGGGGGTTGCGAATTGACTGCTCCTGCTTCTATTTCATGTGTTTTCTGTTAAATGTGTTTGTTTTTTGCTGGCAGGAGTGAGAGCAGTTAACAGCACAGGGCCAGGATCAGTTTTGAGGCCTTGTGTAATTTGGCTCCAGTTGATGATTGGCAATGGACTAACCTAACAAATAACAAGGCAATGGGCAGCACTGTGGCCTCACGGCCCCAAGGTCCCAGGTTCGATTCTGGGTCACTATCTGTGTGGAGTTTGCACATTTTCCCTGTGTTTGCGTGGGTTTTGCCCCCACAACCCAAAGATGTGCAAGCTAGGTGGATTGGCCACACTAAATTGCCCCTTAATTGGAAAAAAAATGAATTGGGTACTCTAAATTTATTTTTTTAAATATCAAGGCAGCGAAACCATGCCTATTACATAATCCAGAATAATGCTGACAAGAGCATTTCAGAGACTTCACTCACGTTCAGATGCCAAAGAGTTGCCATCTCAACTCCTGGAACAGCTGCCGCTGAGTAACACACTCTCTATCCATGTGTGTTATGTACATTATCTATATTCACCTACAGTTAACAGTTAAATTCTGACTTGGCAAACTTGTCGTATGTGCAGCTGTCAATTTCTGCTGTGTGAAAGTTAACAGGGAAGGAAGGATGTGGTAAGTAAAATTAACAATATCCACGGGGACGATTCCATGTTTAAAGATAAACCACCTAAATCCATCTGAGCTGAATGGGATGTATCATGAAGGAGCCTTTGCTAAATGCCATTGATTCACTCTGCTTGCTCGGGCGAATGCAAAAAGATCCCATGGGACCTTTTTGAAGAAGTGTAGGGGCGTTCTCCCTGGCCAACATTTATCCCTCAATCAATAGCACAAAAAAATGGTCATTTGGTCATGATCATATTGTGGGAGCTTGCTGTGCCCAAAATTGGCTGCTGTGTGTGCTGTGTTACAACAGTGGCTATTTCATTGGCTGGAAGGTGGTCGTTAAGAGCGCTACATAAATGGAAATCTTTCTTATCCTTCTTCGAGGAGAGGTTGAGCAGGTTGGGCCTGTACTCATTGGGGTTTAGAAGAATGAGAGGCAAACATTCAATCGCAGTGGCGTAGTGGTATTGTCGCTGGACCAGTAATCCAGAAACCCCATGCTCTGGGAACCCGGTGTTCGAATCCCGACATAGCAGCTGGTGAAATTGGAATTCAATAAAAATCTGGAATTAAAAGTCTAATGATGCTCGTGAATCCATTGTCGTAAAATCCTGTTCTGGATTGCTTATAATGCCCTTTAGGGAACAAAATCTGCCATCTATGGAAACCTATCCACAGCAATGTGGTTAACTCTTAAATGCCCTCATCCTGTGTACACCACGGTTCCTCAGCACCTTCCAAAACCATGACCACTACCATCTAGAAGAACTAGAGCAGCAGATACCTGGGAACCCCACCACCTGGAGGTTCCCCTCCAAGTCACCACCCTGACTTGGAAATAGATCGCCGTTCCTTCACTGTTGCTGGTTCAAAATCCTGTCATTCCCTCCCTACACCTCAAGAGGGGCTGGTTTAGCTCACTGGGCTAAATCGCTGGCTTTTAAAGCAGACCAAGCAGGCCAGCAGCACAGTTCGATTCCCGTACCAGCCTCCCCGAACAGGCGCCGGAATGTGGCGACTAGGGGCTTTTCACAGTAACTTCATTGAAGCTTACTCGTGACAATAAGCGATTTTCATTTTTCATTTTTCATTTCAAGAGCTGCAGTGGTTCAAGAAGATAGCTCACCACCATCTTCTGAAAGACAACTAGGGATGGGCAACAAATGCTGGCCTAACCAGCGAAGCCCACATACCATAAATAATAAAAAAAGTAGAATTCTCGGTGGGGGGGCCGGTATGTTGCTTGCAGGGTAGATGCTGAGAGGTTACACCCCTTGTGGGTGAGTCTAGGACAAAGGGCATAATCTCCAAGTAAAGAGATATCCATTTAAGACAGAGATGAGGAGGAACTTCTTGTTTTGAGGGTAGTGAATCTATGGAATTCTTTACCGCAGAGGGCTGTAGACTCTTGGTCATTAAGTGTGTCCAAGGCCGAGAAGGATTTTCAGTCAGTAAGGGAATCGAGGATAATCGGGATCAGGTGGGAGAGTGGAATTGAGGATTCTCATACCAGATCAATCATGATCTCATTGAATGATGGAGAAGATTTGATGGGCCAAATGGCCTAGTTCTGCTTCTATGTCTTATATTTGAGGGCTTTTATGAACCCATTTAAACCTATTTTATGATTCATCCTAAAACTGAAAATAAGCTTTCTCTGAAAACTTATCCTGGAAATCAAGTAAGAAGTCTTACAACACCAGGTTAAAATCCAACAGGTTTGTTTCAAACACTAGCTTTCGGAGCACTGCTCCTTCCTCAGGTGAATCCGAGTGCTCTGAAAGCTAGTGTTTGAAACAAACCTGTTGGACTTTAACCTGGTTGTCTTGTTATGCTCTCGACGTAGCATAAGCTGCTTCCTTGATGTGCACTCTGACAAAGGAAGGTTCAGACGTGGAGATACCTTCAACACGTTTATTAAACTATTAACAATTCTCCTACTCGGATTCGACTCTACTGTTAATCCTTCTATAGCTACTCAGACTGACTAACCGGTTTGCTACAATCCACGTGGTGGATGTGATGTTCAATCAACCCTGTGTCTGTACTTACTGAGTGTCTCCATTGGAAAGAGGAAGATCATGTGTGCTGTGTCCTTTATAAATGGGTTGGTGTAATGCCCCCCTGTGGTAGTGTCACCTCTGTGTGTATCGTGAATGCCCATTGGTCGTGTTCTATCTTACTGACCTATTGGTTGAATGTCAGTGTGTCATGTCTCTGGTGCTCCCTCTAGTGTCTAGTTAGTCTACGTGTACTTACATTAACCCCTTGCGTATTTACAGTGATGCATATCACCACACTGGTGTTGTAAGACTTCTTACTGTGCTCACCCCAGTCCAACGCCGGCATCGCCACATCCTGGAAATCAAGACCTCCCAGAATCAGAATTAGAAAGACCTGATTAAGACTGGAGTTTGTATACCTATGTAGAGGAGATAACGACTCTTCCTGATTACTGTTCGCTGATTAATGATCACAGCTAAATCTGTCCTACCACATGGCTCAAACAAGGCAAAATACTGTTCATCAACTTAGATCATTTTTATCTCTTAACTGTGGAAACCTACAGCCTGATGCCAAAACTAACAAGTCAAATGAGAAGTTGACCCAGATTTTTTTCAACCTTTCATAAACAAGTTGATCCATTTCCTCTTTAACTTCCTCTTCACCAGCCCCACAGACAATCCAAGCAAATTACTGTCATCTGTTAATGGCGATTTTTACCTGCAGTTTGGAGTGACTTCTTTTCCAATGTGTCCATTTTTGTTTTGCTTCGATACCTTGGCAATAACTGATTTGTATCAATGCCAAAATAAATACAAGGGACCATGGCCCATGGGGATGTAGGAGAGGATTAGCAGCCCAGGCTACAAGGTGCAAGGTTTGAATGAAGTCTCACTGATTCTGAGCAAACCAAGCAGAAGGAGGCCATTCGGCCGTCAAGTCTGCACTGGACCTTGGAAAGCACGTCTGAGGATTCACACTCTTGAGTTGGCCTCGGGTCTTTGGATCACTTGGGTGGAGTTTGTGAAACTTGGCTAAATGATTGTGGTTAATGACAGAAAGACGAAAGGCAATTAGTCAGGATGTTGTTAAGTGGCTAAAAGGATGGCAAAAGAGGTCATTCAGTCAGAGGATGACCTATCACTAGTGCCGTACATGAATCATAGAATCTGCAGTACAAAAGGAGGCAATTCGGCCCACTGAGTCTGCACTGGATCTTGGAAAGAGCACCCCAATTAAGCCCACTTCTCCACCCTATCACTGTAACCCAGTATCCCCACCTGACCTTTTTGGACACTAAGGGCAATTTAGCATGGCCAATCCACCTAACCTGCACATCTTTGGACTGTGGGAGGAAACTGGAGCTGCCGGAGGAAACCCACACACACACGGGGAGAGCGTGCAGACTTCTCACAGACAATGAACCAAGCCAGGAATCGAACCCGGGTCCCTGGCGCCGTGTAGCAACTGTGCTGACCACTGTGCTACCGTGCTGCCCCCTGGTTATCGAGTGGCTTTCGTGGGTTGTTGTTATCAGTGTTGGCTGCTATTGCTAAGCTGCGGTAGTCGCTGATCATCATGGTGACGCACCCTGGCCCACCCTGACCCCTCTGTCACCGGCTGGGTTTTCCCAGGTTCGGAACTCCGTGTTGAGAGGCTTTCATGTCAACCTTGCAAGCAAGATTGAAGCGGAGCTTTGAGCATCTTCCCGGTCGTCTGGCTCCAGCTTTCTCTCCACAAGGAAAACCCTTGGATATGTGACCACCGTGCCTCCTGCGAATGTGCCCAAACCGGTGAAGTTGCCTCTCTTTGATGAGTGCCAAAATACTTGTGAGATCTACCTTTGAGAGGACTGCGGCTTTCGGGATTTTGTCCTTCTGTGAGATATCCGGAATGTGTCACAAACATTGAAGGTGAATGTTATTGAGCCTCCTTGCTTGATAATTGTTGGAAGGTTGGATTGACTCCACAGAACGTATGTGAGGCAAAAATCATCCCCTTATACAAAAACAAAAGCGACGGGGTGGGGGTGGGGAGTGTTGCAGCACCTAATGGAACATCTCCCTCCTAGCATCACTGGGAAGCACTTCATTAGGGTCATGGTCTGCAAGTAGGAGCCCTTCAACTAAGTACATTCTGAAGCAGGGAGCAACCTCCATTTTGGCAGATCGACAATTGACTTGATCTTCTCCCTACACAGGCAACAAGAGAAGTGGAACAGGAAATACCTCTTTACCTTACTTTCATACTTTTCACTACAGCATTAAACACCATTAGGTGGGCAGGGCTGGACAGGACTTTGGGGAAATTGACTGTTCATCAAAGCTCACGGCGGCACCAGCTAAAGGTGAGGAGCTGTTCTTCTATCTCCCACATCCTGTGACGACATCCCCAAATCATTTAGCCGAGAGAAGCTGTCCCTCTTAAACAATGAGCAAAATATCAGAACCACAGTAATCTCCAATAGATGATTTGATCCCAATATGATTTTCAAAGTATCCAATTAGACCCTCCATAATAATGGATTCTAGCAATTTCCCTGTGACAAACGTTAGGTTAATTGGCCGGTGATTTCCTGCTTTCTGCATCTCTCTTTTCTTGAATTAATATGTTACATTAGCTAGTTTCCACTCCACTGGGACTCCTGCGGAAATTGAAGGATTTTGAAAGATTATAACCAATGCATGTATTGTCTCTACAGCCACTTCTTCTAAGCACCTTAGGATGCAGGCCATCTGGTCCTGGGTACATGTCATAAGGAGACCAAAACTGTATAAAACACTCCAGATGCACTCTCATGAATGCCTTCGGCAATTTTTGCAGAAGATCCCTATTTTTATATTCCATTCTACCCTCTCCCTGGTGATGGTGATTGTTTTAAATTCCTCCCTCCACTTCACCTCTTGGTTTTTCGGTATCTCTGCAAGGTTTTCAAAGTCTTCCAAAGTGAACCAGGCACAAAGTACCTGTTCAACACTCCTATCATTTCCTTGTTTTTCATTATTAATTCCCCAGGCACTTGCGCTGGAGGGCTGACACCAGCTTTACTTACTATTTAAATACTCTTCCTGTCTGTTTTATATTACCAGCTAGCTTCCTCTCATACTCTACTTTCTCCCACTTTTGGTTTTTAGCCATTCTTTACTGGTTCTTAAAATCCAATCAATCTTTTGACCCACCACTAATATTTTGTAGATCAGTACAGTGCTCTCAATTTGATGCAGTCCTTAACTTCCCTATTTCGCTACGAATAATGCATCCTTCTCAAAGACCCTTTCCTTCATGAGACCCTTACCTTGCACTCCTGTCGATGACCCACTGACCAAATCGGGAAAAGCCCTGAAATATGTGACTGTCCGCTGGAACAAAGTTTCCAAGTAATTTCCCTCCTCCTGCTGCATCACAGTGTCCAAGGCTCAGACTGCAGCTCATTAACTCTGAGTGGAAGTCCGTCAGGGCAGCACGGTAGCATGGTGGTTAGCATAAATGCTTCACAGCTCCAGGGTCCCAGGTTCGGTTCCCGGCTGGGTCACTGTCTGTGCGGAGTCTGCACGTCCTCCCCGTGTGTGTGTGGGTTTCCTCCGGGTGCTCCGGTTTCCTCCCACAGTCCAAAGATGTGCGGGTTAGATGGATTGGCCATGCTAAATTACCCGTAGTGTCCTAAAAAGTAAGGTTAAGGGGGGGGGGGGGGTTGTTGGGTTACTGGTATAGGGTGGATACGTGGGTTTGAGTAGGGTGATCATTGCTCGGCACAACATCGAGGGCCGAAGGGCCTGTTCTGTGCTGTACTGTTCTATGTTCTAAGTTCTAAGTGTAGCCACTTGACGCACGGCACCGAAGTCCCAGGTTCGATCCCGGCTCTGGGTCACTGTCCGTGTGGAGTTTGCACATTCTCCCCGTGTCTGCGTGGGTTTCACCCCCACAACCCAAAGATGTGCAGGGTAGATGGATTGGCCACGCTAAATAACCCTTTAATTGGAAAAAAATGAATTGAGTACTCTAAATTTTAAAAAGGTGTAGACACCTGTTGCAGACAGTGTTTGCCGTAGATCACACAGGGATATCCACAAGCAGCTGCAGTGTGTGCTTGTCTGGCTGTCTCTGAGTATGTGTAGATATAATACGTAGATGCACGTTGGATGTCCACGTGTAGGATTGGGTCTGTGAAAGGGTTAAGCGTATTTCAGCAGAGAGTTGAAGTAAGTTCATTTTGACATTATCTGAAAGGAGTGGTTTGTCTTGGGCTGTTTGCAGACATGCAGATTTGATAATGCGCTGAATAATATCAGCAATTCATGTTTGTTCTGCTCAAACAAATCTTTAATTATACAATAACGGGAGTGAATCTGGGTAACGTCTTCAGACTGCTGGACATGGATGCATCCTCTTTCCTGCCTGCCCCACCTCTGCCTTCTTGTGTTCAGAGACAGAGAGTGGTCAGGCAATCTGCCAGCCCTTCCTCATGTCCAAAGGAAATATGAATGGGTGGGATCTGCGGTAAAAGGTAATTCCCTTCCGACTCTCCCTCCCCACAGACAGCCTAAGCCTCTGCAACTTGTGATATACAGTTGTACGAATTCGAGCTCAGCTCTGATTACATTCAGTTTGAGAGGTTTAAGCTTTCACAAGAAGAAAAGATAGAATGTTTACTCCTGTATTTCTGTGCTGTAGGTTCTATACACGCATTCGACGATAAATGCAATTTCAAATAAAATGTGTGGTATGAAGTGGAGAATTGTAGTCAGTGGGAAGCGGTGGGGTGAACTCTCCACTCTCCCGTACTGAGCACAAAGTAAGATGGATGTGGTTGTTGAAGGTCAGTTGTCTCCACTCTGGGACATCAGTGCAGGATGAAGTGTCAGAGAAGTGTCCTCGGCCCAACCACCTTCAGCTGCTTCATCAATAACCTTACTTCCATCAGAAGGTCAGATGTTGTGGGCAGCACGGTGGCCTAGTGGTTAGCACTGCTGCCTCACGGCGCTGAGGACCCAGGTTCGATCCCGGCCTTGGGTCACTGTCCGTGTGGAGTTTGCACGTTCTCTCCGTGTCTGCGTGGGTTTCACCCCCACAACCCAAAGATGTGCAGGGTAGATGGGTTGGCCACGCTAAATTGTCCCTTAATTGGAAAAAAATAATTAGGTACTCTAAATTTTAAAAACAAAATAAGGTCAGAAGTTGGGATGTTCGCTGATTGTTCCGTGCCCCGTTCCAGTTGGTCCATTGAGTCTGCACCGACCCTCCGAAAGAGAAGTCTGCCCAGGCCCACTCCCTCCCACCCTATTCCCGTATATCCAGCGCATTGATCATGGCCAATCCACCTAACCTGCACATCTTTGGACTGTGGAGGGAAACCGGAGCACCCGGAGGAAACCCACGCAGACACGGGGAGAACGTGCAGACTCCGCACAGTCACCCGAGGCCGGAATTGAACCTGGGTCGCTGGCGCTGAGAGGCAGCAGTGCTAACCACTGTGCCCTTGAAGTGATTGGCTTAATTTTTTTCCAGGAATGTTCTTTCGGCTCAGGATCCTGCCATTGCTTTGTTTTAATGGTTTCGTGGTTTGCTGTTGCTTGGTTGGGGATTTGCACTGGATGCTAAGTTCGCAGCTGTTGTAATGTTTTAGAATCCCTGTCTGAGCCAAACCAAAGCTCACCATAAATGCTGATCCTGAAGCATCAGGGCAGCAACAACAACTTGCAGCTAGTTTGCCCATTTAATGCGATAAAGCACCAGATGGCTTTTGGCGGGAGCAGCGTTCAGACATAATTTGCCACCGATACACAAAAGGGGGTGTTTGTGACAAAGAGGTAGATTGTAAGGAGAGAGATAGGGAGAGGTTGGTGGAGGGATTTCCAGAGTTTATGGCCAAAACCATTGAAAGCACGACTCCTAATGGTGGAATGATTAAAATAGGACATGGGCAAGAGGCCAGTGCTGGAGGAGCATAGTCCATAGTGCATGAATGTGCTGGGATTGGGCCCTACAAGGGACTTCCTCTTGAAGTTGGAATGAATCCCGTTCTTTCATCCTCCACATTATTTTTCAACCAATATCTCTTCAGCGTTGAAACTTCATTTGGGTTCAATATTGCTCGCCTTCCATTCATAGAATCCCGACAGTGCAGAAGGAGGCCATTCTGCCCATTGAGTCTGCACCGGCCCTTGCTCTGATAGAGCACCCAACCTAGGCCCGGCTCCTATCCCCATAACTCAACCTAACTTTTGGGCAATATTAGCATGGCCAATCCACCCAACCTGCACATCTTTAGACTGGGAGGAAACCGGAGCACCCGGAGGAAACCCACGCAGACACCGGGAGAATGTGCAGACTCCGCACAGATGGTCACCTGATGTTGGAATTGCACCCGGGTCCCTGGTGCTGTGAGGCAGCAGTGCTAACCACCGTGCCACCCAGAGTTGTAATTAAATAGTAATTTTTCACAACAGCCCAGCTAACATTCACCAGCCACTGAAATACGGGTGGATATCAACAGTTGGAGTTAATGGCTGTGGAGAGTTCCACTTGGGATAGCTAGACAGGGAGCAGGGGTAGGAAGCCTGGCTGATTTTTATCTCCACAGACGGCACGGGCATCGCTTGATGCTTTCTTGGCAGAAGCTCGATTCATAGAGTGTACCGGGGGGGTCAAAGCTGGGTCATGCCGGGTCTGCGTTGGCTGAGCTGTTGCTAAGTTGAATGCCTGTTCTGTTCCTCATGTGCTGTAAAGAGCTCCAGGCTGACCACACCTCTCTTCAACATCACTGCATTGAAATACAGAACCACCGCTGCCCCCCCCCCCCCCCAGGCTTGTCGCTCGCTGTTCAAGGTCATCCAAACTATTATGGTGCAAAGTTCAGATACATCGCAGCATCTTCAGTCCAGGCACGTCACACAAAGGACAATTTAAATTCAGTTGTCTCTTACTCAATCTCATTCTTTCTCAGGATCTCAATATCTTCCTCTTTCGACAACCTATAGGTTTAATATAACCCTAACCAGTACTTGATTTGCCCGCTTCCTCCCCCACCCTTCTCAGTTTACGATGCTCTTAGCCTTTTGGTTTATTTTCCTAATTTTGAAAACTTCTTTGAAAAGAGCTTAGCTGCCTATCTAGAGTAGCGAGCTCGAACGTCAGACCAGGAGGAGGCCATCCAGCCACTTCAGCCTCTTGCACCATTCAATTGGACCATGGCTGACCTGTCCCACAACTCCATTTTGCAAAAATAACAACTTGTGTTTTTTCTTTTATTCATTCATCAGGTGTGGGCATCACTGGTGAGGTCATCATTTATCACCCAACACTAATTGCCCTTGAGAAGGTGCCCTCTTCAGCTGCTGCAGTCCATGTGGTGTAGGTACACCCACGGTGCTGTTAGGGAGGTTGTTCCAGGATTTTGACCCAGTGACAGTGAAGGGACGCCAATATATTTTCAAGCCAGGCTTTGCAGTGCAAGGGTGCCACCCTGTCCAAAGGACATACACCTGAGGGCCCCTGATCCCCAGGGAGATTCCCAAAAGCGCTATTCCATCTGGTCCCCGTTTGTGGAAACCAGTGCTGAACAGCACTCACCAGAGGTCTCCAAGGCAAAGCGGATAGATCTCAAAGCCTCTGGTATTTCGGGAAACTGCACATTAAAGTGAGACTAGCTGTCTCGATTCAATATGCAGAGTTGCCTGAAAGTGATCCCGCCCACAATAGGCAGGGTTTACATCGCAACATCTCAAGACCTAATGCGATCTCGCGAGGCGTTGCAAGCTGGGTAGATTCCCGGGAGTGAGGTCTCCCGGCTTCTATCGGCCACGCTGCACCACGGCCAGCTGCTTTCCGGGCACAGCACGGCAGTTAGATCGGCAGGAAAATGGCACTCAGCCGTGATGCTGGTTCAGAGAGCCGGGACAGACACGATGGGCCAAATGGCCTCCTTCTGCGCCGTAGCAATTCAGCGATTCTGTGAAATTGCAGGGATTTGAGGAATCCCTGGAAGGGTTGCCATGGAGACTGTTCACTTGGGCTTGCTCGGGATTAAAAATGAGCTCTGTTAGCGTGACTCTGAATTTAAATTGCCTTTTGTGCGGCATGGGTAGTCTCAAAGACGTTGAGATATTTTTATTTTGCACCGTTAAGTGCCATACTTTGAGCAGTTTGCAATCATTGCCTGAACCACGAGATGAGTTTACTTTCCAGTGGCAGTAACTGTGTATTGAGTATTAATCCAGACTGTACCAGTTACGCGGCCAATTTTCTGTCTTGTTTCTCATTTCTGGCTGCGTGTATTGTGTTGGACATTGATTGAACCCTCCGTGTGGTTAATGTGTAATGGCGTCCACTCTGAAGGATTAATGATTTTTGAACTGCTGCCAGCTTATCACAAAACAGTCAACAAGTTAGACAGCCAACACATTTGGTGTTTGGTTTATCTCATTGATTGTGACCGTTAATGACATGTAGGTCAAACCATTTATTACGTTTTGTTCAGGACATAATGGTCATGTTTGGACCGTGCCTTTAATGTGGGGGGAGGGGGGGGTGCGTTGGTGGAGAACATACTTTAATAATTATAGAACATACTGGGCTGGATTTTCCGCGTTCGGTGACGGGACGGAGAATCCGTTTTGACGCCAATATCGGGCGGCGCCAGTTTTCAGATTATCCGCCTCCTGAAAAGCGCCTGAGGCTCGGCCCGCGATGTTCCGTCCCCGACCGGCCGAGTTCCCGATGGCGCGGGACTCACATGGTCTCACCCGGCGTCGCCAGAGTCGGGGGAGGGCCAATCCACGGGCGGGGGTGGGGGGGAGCTTTATTTGGGGCTGGGGACACTGTGGGCGGGGGGGGGGGGGGGGGGGGGGCCGAAGGGGGGCACTACGTTTGTGGTTGATGAACCATCAATCGAACGCGAGACGAGTTGCTGTACAAAAGTTAGGCTTTAATAAGCTAGAAGTTACTACAGTAAATGGACGACCGCCGGGCGTTCTGGTTATTTATACCTCGCTCTGGAGGCGGGGTTAACTCAGCCTCTCGACCAATCGGAGAGCCGTCACATGACTAGTCTCCACCAATCGGTCGAGAGGCACATGACCGACCAGGGCCAATGGCAAGCCAGTGTTCTGCACCAATGGCAGACAGCTATGCATATCATACCACCACAGTGGTCCTAGACCGGGGGTCCTGGTCCTGGAAGCACAGCGCAGCCGCTGAAGGCCGAGCCTGGCGCAAGCGCGGCCACGGACCCAGCAATTCCCCAGGCCGTATCGGCAGCTGGGAGCTCTGCACTGCCTGGCTGCCAGCCCAATCCCCCTCCTGGAGCAGGAAATAGGTGGCCGCTTTGCGCCAGTTTTCCTGGAGTAAAACACCACCATTTTCATGCCAGTGTGGGGACTTCGTCTCCCAAACGGAGAATCAAGCCCACTGTTTCTTTAAAAATTTAGAGCATCCAATTATTTTTTTTTCCAATTAAGGGGCAATTTAGCATGGCCAATCCACCTAACCTGCACATCTTTGGGTTGTGGGGGTGAAACCCACGCAGACACGGGGAGAACGTGCAAACTCCACACGGATAGTGACCCAGGGCCGGGATTCGAACCCGGGTCCTCAGCGCTCGAGGCAGCAATGCTAACCACCGTGCCACGGGCCGCCCCCTCCAGCCCACTATTTTAACAGTTGTAAGAGATGTAGGAAGAGGATCTGTAGGGGAGAGCTCGCAGAGAGTCGCCAAGCTCCGGCGCCATCTTGGAAAAAACAATTTTAAATCCAGCTGCAGCCTGTTGTTGTTTTATTTTTGTCCCCGATGTCAGTCAGGATGAGGAAGAACTGGTGCCATTCCCTTGCGTTTGACCTCCTTAGCCCGGTATTGGTGTTTGGAGAAATGCTCGATCAGCCCTCCGGTTTGTTCACTCCTGCTGCCCAGCCCAGGCCCGGTCAGGTTGGCCTTGCTGCCTCATCGCGCAGGCCTCAGTCCACTGCCCGATCAGCACAGCTTCCACCAGCCTCTCCCTGTAATGTGCCGCCGGGGTCTGCGGTCCACCGCCTCCCCAGCAGCTCTCACCGCCCAGCAAAGCCAGCCTCTTCCTGGGGAGCATGAGCCCAGCGCCCGGCCTCCGTTGCGGCTCACCTCACCATTGTTGCTATATTTATCTGGTTCTAAATACAGCGGTCAATATGGTCGCCTTCTTTGATCCTAATTATGTTTGTTCTAGAGTCGTCAGGTATCTTTCGATACCGCCACAAGGTTCAAACCCGAATACTAATCAAAGAACCAATGCACCAGTTAGTTTGTTCAAAGTCAATACTATTTATTTACACACACAGTAATATCTACTCATGCACAAAATACCACAAACTAAACTATCTCTAACGCTAACGCCTATACTTAACTTCGGGTGCCCACTCAGTCAGAGGAACAATGGGCGTTGTTCGGATCTGAGGCTGTTGGGTTCGAAGAGATGATAGGCGAACAGCTAAGGTCGTCCGTCTGATGGCGAGCGTTGACCTTGGACTTACTGCTTCTGGTGCAGCTGGTGGACAGGTCTCTCCGCTTCGAGAATCGAGTCCAAGGGAGCGATTCTCTCTCGGGGGCGGCTTCTTATACCCGAAGGGGCTTCGCGCACTTTTGGGCGGGCCTTAAACTTGGCCCCAATTAATTGGACCGTATCTTGATCATTGCTATCGATCTCGACCAATAAAGGGGTGGGTGCCCTGATGGCTGGGCGTGTGCTAGGTGTGGCCGTTGGCCTTGCTTTGTTTGTGTCTTTCTGGCGCCGGGATGTCTGCATTAGCATCGGTTACTTGTATGTCATTCCTTTGTTCCCGGAGATGGGCCATCAATATGCTAATTGACCGACAGTTTCAGTCTCATCTGGGAGTTGCCTTCTCAATACGCATCCAGGCTCTGTGCCTGCTTGCTTTCCTGACATTGTCCATATTTCCCTATAGTCATTGCGATCATCCATTTTGTATTCTGGAAGTGGCCATCCCAGATGGCTACACCATCCCAGGAATCTGATCGCTGCACCTGGAGGTACTTGGTCCTGCTTAATTAGACACTTCGGTATTGTCGTGTGTGTGACAGGAGCTGTATGTACAGAAGAGTAACCTTGGCAAGTTGCTGCCGCACATGATATAGGTGGTGAACACAGGAACCACAATGTGCACAGGGTGAATGTTCAACGTGGCGAATGGGTTGCCAATCACATGGACTGCTTTGTCCTGGATGGCGTTTGGTGTTGTCGGAGCTGCGATCATCCAGGCAAGTGGAGAGCAGTCCATCACACTCCTGAATTGTGCCCTGTAGGTGGTGGACAGGCTTTGGGGAGTCAGGAAGGGAGTTTACTCGCCACAGAACTCCCAACCTCTGACCTGCTCCTGCAGTCACGCTATTTATATGGCTGGTCCAGTTAGGTGGCTCCCAAAGTTTTGATGATAGAGGTGTATTTAACAATCGGAATGCCGTTGAGCATAATGGAGAGGTGGTTGGACACTCTCTTCTTGGAACAGAGAATGCTGGGACAACACAGCAGGCTTAGCATCTGGAGGGGAGAGAAAACAAGTGTTAACATTTCGGGTCCGCTTGACTCCTCATCGGGACTAAAGAGAGGGAATACGCGTTGGATATTAAAGATGGGAGAGATGGCAACAAGATGTAGCAACCTTAAGAATAAGAGACAGATGGCCTGGAGCGTCCGTGTGCGCATGCGTGTGTGTGGTTGCATTGAGTCAATAAATGTGTGAGATATAAAAACAGGGTTTAAGATGGGGGGTCACAGTCTAAAGCTGCTGAACTCAACGTTGAGTCCTGAGGGTTGCAAATTGCCTAATCGGAAGATGAGATGCTGCGCCTGTCTGTTATTGCTGTTTTCCCCGGAGCTTTGAAAGTGAACGTTCTTTGTTAATGAAGTGTTTGGATTATTTCCCTTTCTTGGAATGTACGTGATTAGTACATACTGTGTTTATTTGATGCCTTTGACCTGAACCGATTATTATATGAACATGTGTTTGAAATTTGTGTCCTGTTGCATTTTGCCAATTCATTAAAAAAAAACATTTTCGTCTTTATTATTACCGTGTAATTTTGTTTTGCAGCTTTGACTTTCCCTCACGGAGTACGTGCTTATTTGGTAAATTAATCATTATTGTCGCCCTGAAAACTAATAGTGACAGACCTTTGTGAGGGCAAACATTTCTTTCTCCAAAGGCAGAAACCTCAGCAGAAGGGGGCTTTTAATGAAATGAAAATCGCTTATTGTCACGGGTAGGCTTCAAATGAAGTTACTGTGAAAAGCCCCTAGTCGCCACATTCCAGCGTCTGTTCGGAGAGACTGGTATGGGAATTGAACCGTGCTGCTGGCTTTCAAAGCCAGCGATTTAGCCCAGTGTGCTAAACCAGCCCCTAATGTCTAACATGTGGTAAGTATAGTTAGAGAAGGATGGTTGGCAGGTTGTGCGTTCTCCTGCCATTGAGTTGGTAGCTGTACAATTCAAGTGATGATCCAGGGTGCCAATCCTCCAGGAAACCAGGGAGTTGAAGCTTGACCTCTTCCGCACCACTGCAAGTAACCAGCAAGAATAATCTTTGAGGGTTCAAAGAAATTCTGTTTTTTTTATTCATCTTCTTTAAGAGCTTTTGTTTGAATAATTGAAAGAAATATTAGACTCCCCATTCCACAAACATTCCAACCCTCCACCACCGACGATCAGTGGCAGTCGTGTGTACCATCTACAAGATGCACTGCAGGAACTCGCCACCACGGCTCCTTCGGCAGCACCTTCCAAACCCACGACTGCTACCATCTAGAAGGACAAGAGCAGCAGGTACCTGGGAAGCCCACCACCTGGAGGTTCCCCTCCAAGTCACTCACCACCCCGACTTGGAAATATATCGCCGCTTCGTCACTGTCGCTGGGGCAACATCCTGGAACTCCCTCCCTAACAGCACTGTGGATGTACTTACACCTCGGGGACTACGGCGGTTCAAGAGGGCAGCTCACCGCCATCTTCTGAAGGGCAACTAGGGATGGGCAATAAATGCTGGCCTAACCAGCAACGGCCACATCCCGTAAATTAATTTTAAAAAAAAGACACGGTTGTTTGACTAGATTTTCCAGGCCTTCAGCGCCGGCAGGATCTCCCGGCGGTGGGGCTGGTGAATCAATCTCCCTTCATAGCGGCAGGAATGGAAGATCCCGCTGGCGTGATGGGCTGGGAATTTCAGGCCCGGGACCATTTGGAGAAGGGAGGTCGTGTGACAAAGCCTCCAGATATTTGTCCGACAAGAGTTGGCAACTCCGTCACCACCACCTGCTGGCTCGTGCAGTGATGTCGTGTTCACACTCGGTCAGACATTAGATGCACTCGTCAGTCACTTGACCTCGTTGTTTGTTAGAATTTAGACTTTAATTTGGTGGACAGGAGAGCAGAACATAGAACAGTACAGCACAGTACGGGCCCTTCAGCCCACAATGTTGTGCCGACCATTTATCCTAATCTAAGATCAACCTAACCTACACCCCTTCAATTCACTGCTGTCCATGTGCCTGTCTAAGAGTTGCTTAAATGTCCCTAATGACTCTGACTCCACCACCTCTGCTGGCAGTGCATGCCACACAACCACCACTCTCTGTGTAAAGAACCTACCTCTGACATCTCCCCTATACCTTCCTCCAATCACCTTAAAATGATGTCCCCTCGTGACAGCCATTTCCACCCTGGGGGAAAGTCTCTGGTTATCCACTCTATCCATGCCTCTCATCACCTTGTACACCTCTATCAAGTCACCTCTCTACCTTCTTCGCTCAGTGAGAAAAGCCCCAGCTCCCTCAACCTTTCTTCATAAGACATGCCCTCCAGTCCAGGCAGCATCCTGGTAAATCTCCTCTGTACCCTCTCCAAAGCATCCACATCCTTCCTATAATGAGGCGACCAGAACTGGACTTTCCCTAAAAGCCAGGCAACATTCCCTTTTTCTAAATTCATGGGATGTGAGTTTTGCTGGCTTGGCCAGCACTTATTGACCTTGAACTGACTGCTTGCTCGGCGAGGCCATCTCAGAGAACATTTATGAATCATAGAATTTATAGTGCAGAAGGAGGCCATTCGGCCCATCGAGTCTGTACCGGCTCTTGGAAAGAGCACCCTACTCAAGCCCACACCTCCACCCTATCCCCATAACCCACTAACCCCACCCAATACTAAGGGCGATTTTGGACACGAAGGGCAGTTTAGCAAGGCCAATCCACCTAACCTGCACACGCACACGCAGGGAGAACGTGCAGACTCCGCACAGTGACTCAAACCGGGAATCGAACGTGGGACTGTGGAGCTGTGAAGCAAGTGTGCTAACCACTATGCCACGATGCTACAATGCTGCCCCAATGAGTCAACCACATTGCTGTGGGTCTGGGAAGGGTGGGTTTTTACGACAATTGACAATGGTTTCATGGCCATCATCAGACTTTTAATTCAAGATATTTATTGACTATGTGCCATGGTGGGATTCAAACCGGGGTCCCCAGAGCATTTACCCTGGGTCTCTGGATTACCAGCCCGGTGACAATGCCATTGCGCCACCAACACCTGTGATGGTCCATGCGTCCTGTTGTCAGCTACCTCTGACGATGGACTCATCTCTTTGTTCCCTCTCCAGGTTGAGGGAGGGGAGAAGAGAGTCCACCATTCTGCCCACCGGCTGCCTCCTCGCCCCCATCACAGTCACAGCCAATCTCGGGAACGAATGGAAAGTCGAAAACTGAGATCTCGTGCCCGGCCGTACGGTGAAACCCGTGGGGCAGCAATGCTCGCGAGGTACTTGGCGGAAGCTGGGTGAAAAGTATTTCCAAAACACACACAAGCTGCTGAAGTTAAGCAGGACTTTTTAACAGAGCATATTGTTGCAGAGGTTTGTATGTGGCATCATAAATAAGCTTTTATTGACCTGTTCCAGATACACAGAGTGCAGCAGGAGACTTCCCCACGCTTAGGGAAAGATACATGCGTGTAATCCTGAGTTAAGAGTGGTACTTTGATCATTTGTATGAAGACTGCCTATTCACCAATGGTACATTCCACTAACAAAAAGTGCAGAATTGCTCCTGGAAGGACCATTTGGTAAAGACTGGAATGCTCCTGTGAGGCCACACTTTTGAGGAGCAGATTGAGTTCGGAGTGGGAAGAAAAGACGTTTTGGTTCAGTGTGTGTGACAGTCAGTTTGTACAGCACTTCCGAAAGTGAATGGTTTGGTCAGTGGTTGTAAGGACTTATTTTGCAGTACTTAAATCCTGGTGAGCTGCTGACTTGTTTGTACACAGTGTAATGAGGGGTAATTATATTGTCGGTACATTGAGTTTCCTCTGGGGATAGCATTTGCAATAGTGGTGATTGGAAGTGGCACTGTGCCTGCTGCACATCAAAGAGAGGGTTCTGTTAATATTGTAATTACAGCCTTGGTCTGGAAGATCCCCTCTCAACCCCGTCAGATTCCCCTTCCACATCGCCCCTCGCCCCCCACTACCCCATGGTTCTAGGATGTGGAATCTGGTCTCTGGGTCCCTCCTCCAAGGTGAGGGCGTGATCTCAACTCTACTGTGGCAGGGTGGGGTAGGGTAGGGTGGGAACACAGCCAATTCAGAGACCAGGCAGTTCCACAGAAAGTCACCTTGGAGTGATGTTCAGCCCCCATATTAGCAATAATAAATATCCCTTATTAGTGTCATTAACACTGCAATGAAGTTACTGTGAAAAGCCCCTAGTCGCCACATTCTGGGTACACGGAGGGAGAATTCAAAATGTCCAATTCACCTAATAAGTACGTCTTTCGGGACTTGCAGACACGGGGAGAACTTGGAGACTCTGCACAGTCCGCCTCCCTCTATCTGTCTGTCTCTCGATCTGTACTGCAGGATAGACTAAGAACTGTGGAATCTTTGTTAAAGACCTCCCGTCTTCGGTGGGTAAAGTGCATGGCGGCGATTCGTGGAAAAGAAGTGGAGGGAGGGTAGGTTAAAAGGCCGAAGGAATAAGAAGTCAATCCATTCAGCCCCTCCTCGAGGACTCTATCTTATCCATTTCACTTCAGGGTGATTTCTACATAAATGGGGAGGTCTTATGGTGCAGTGTGTATCATCCCTGCCTCTGAATCAGCAGCTCCAGGTTTGGGACACCCCCTTCGGGTTTGTGTCCCCCTCCAGGTTCGAGCCCCACTCCAGGTTCGAGCCCCACTCCAGGCTTGAGCCCCACTCCAGGTTCGAGCCCCACTCCAGGTTCGAGCCCCACTCCAGGCTTGAGCCCCACTCCAGGTTCGAGCCCCACTCCAGGTTCGAGCCCCACTCCAGGCTTGAGCCCCACTCCAGGCTCGAGCCCCGCTCCAGGCTCGAGCCCCACTCCAGGTTCGAGCCCCACTCCAGGTTCGAGCCCCACTCCAGGCTGGAGCCCCACTCCAGGCTGGAGCCCCACTCCAGGCTGGAGCCCCACTCCAGGCTCGAGCCCCACTCCAGGCTGGAGCCCCACTCCAGGCTGGAGCCCCGCTCCAGGCTCGAGCCCCGCTCCAGGTTCGAGTCCCTCTCCAGGTTCGAGCCCCACTCCAGGCTCGAGCCCCACTCCAGGTTCGAGCCCCACTCCAGGTTCGAGCCCCACTCCAGGCTGGGGCCTCGCTCCAGGCTTGAGCCCCGCTCCAGGCTGGAGCCCCGCTCCAGGTTCGAGCCCCACTCCAGGTTCGAGCCCCACTCCAGGTTCGAGCCCCGCTCCAGGTTCGAGCCCCGCTCCAGGTTCGAGCCCCACTCCAGGTTCGAGCCCCACTCCAGGTTCGAGCCCCACTCCAGGCTTGAGCCCCACTCCAGGTTCGAGCCCCACTCCAGGTTCGAGCCCCACTCCAGGCTTGAGCCCCACTCCAGGTTCGAGCCCCACTCCAGATTCGAGCCCCACTCCAGGCTTGAGCCCCACTCCAGGTTCGAGCCCCACTCCAGGTTCGAGCCCCACTCCAGGCTGGAGCCCCACTCCAGGCTCGAGCCCCGCTCCAGGCTCGAGCCCCGCTCCAGGTTCGAGCCCCACTCCAGGTTCGAGCCCCACTCCAGGCTGGAGCCCCACTCCAGGCTCGAGCCCCACTCCAGGCTGGAGCCCCACACCAGGCTGGAGCCCCGCTCCAGGCTGGAGCCCCGCTCCAGGCTCGAGCCCCGCTCCAGGTTCGAGTCCCTCTCCAGGTTCGAGCCCCGCTCCAGGCTCGAGCCCCACTCCAGGCTGGAGCCCCACTCCAGGCTGGAGCCCCGCTCCAGGCTCGAGCCCCGCTCCAGGTTCGAGACCCTCTCCAGGTTCGAGCCCCACTCCAGGCTCGAGCCCCACTCCAGGTTCGAGCCCCACTCCAGGTTCGAGCCCCACTCAAGGCTGGAGCCCCGCTCCAGGCTTGAGCCCCGCTCCAGGCTGGAGCCCCGCTCCAGGTTCGAGCCCCACTCCAGGTTCGAGCCCCACTCCAGGTTCGAGCCCTGCTCCAGGTTCGAGCCCCGCTCCAGGTTCGAGCCCCTCTCCAGGTTCGAGCCCCACTCCAGGTTCGAGCCCCACTCCCGGTTCGAGCCCCACTCCAGGTTCGAGCCCCACTCCAGGTTCGAGCCCCACTCCAGGTTCTAGCCCCACTCCAGGTTCGAGTCCCCCTCCAGGTTTGAGCCCCACTCCAGGTTCGAGCCCCCCTCCAGATTCGAGCCCCACTCCAGGTTCGAGCCCCACTCCAGGTTCGAGCCCTACTCCAGGTTCGAGTCCCTCTCCAGGTTCGAGCCCCACTCCAGGTTCGAGCCCCTCTCCAGGTTTGAGCCCCACTCCAGGTTCGAGCCCCACTCCAGGTTCGAGCCCCACTCCAGGTTCGAGCCCCACTCCAGGTTCGGAGTCCCACCCAAGGGGCGCGATTCTCCCATATGGGGAGAAATCGTAAGGCTGGCGTCATATCCGGGCGGGTTTGATGCCAGCCCCCCCTCCCCGACCGGGAACCGATTCTGGTCCCCGGTCGGGGCTAGCATGCCGCCGCCGTAAACTCCGGCATCACGGGCTTAACGAATTTCGTTAAGCCCGCTTGCCAGAGTTTGCGCCGGCTGACGCGTCATATGACGTCAGCCGCGCATGCGCGGATTGGAAGACTCCAACCCGCGCATGCGCGGATGACATCATCGCGCATTTGCGCGAAACCCGCGCATGCGCAGGCCGGGATGCCCCTCAGCCACCCCGCGAAGTGATACAGCGGGGCGGCGGAGGGACAAAGAGTGCGCGAGCATTGGACCCGCTGCCCGCGATCGGTGCCCACCGATCGCGGGCCCATGGCACCCTTGGCACGGCCGTGGTACTGCCGTGCCAATCGGTGCCATGGTTTTAAAAATCGGCACTTTACGGCCGTTTTTACGAACGGCCAGACCAGGTGTGTTTGCCGTTTGTAAAAACAGCCGTAAAGGGCTGGGAACTCGGCCCATCGGACAGCTGAGAATCGCTGCTGGCCGTAAAAAAAACGGCGGCAGCGATTCGTATCGGGAGTCGGGCGTGGGGGGGGGGGGGGGAGAATAGCGGGAGGGCGTCGGACGAGCGTGGCCGTAAAATTTTACGAGCCACGCTATTCTCCGCACCGACGTGTGTGCGGAGAATTGCGCCCAAGGACTTTAAAGCTGAGGTAAATGTGTTCATAACCTGTCCAAACTGGTTGATTACCAGCCTGCAAGTCCTTCCAATACGTCTACGCCAGGCGGTAAGAGTGGGTGAATCTCCTGGTGAACTGTGATTGATTCAGAGTGGTGCCCTTCAAGCTAGCCTCTGGTGACCTGTACCAGGAGAAACAGGCTTTGGAAACAGGCCGAAGTATGTTTTCCGTGGAGACACCGCAAGGTTCCCAAGTCTTGGTCTGGAGTCTGCACAAACGTATCCCGATGTGCAACGGTGATGAAGTTAAAGAAAGTTCTGAAGAAAGCTCTTCTATCATCACATCTATTATTGAACCCTGGTCTGTTGCCATCGGAGAACGACATTCTCCTCCTTTTTCCCGGTTACCTCCAGTCCCAGAAGGAATCCCTGTGGCCCTCAGTTTGCAAATGACATCGCAGCCATTGGGAGCTCTAATTAAACCCCGTCAGGCGTAACTTCCTTCACCTGTGCCGCGCACCCCAAGAAGGAAATTTTGGCCTTGGGAGGGGTGCAGAGCAGATTCTCCAGAATGATGTCAGGCTTAACAGGGTAGTTTATGTGATCGGGTGGCACGGGTAGGGTATAGTTAATTAAGGGTTTAGCCAATTGAGGTGCTAAGGATGACCAAAAGGGTCGGGTAGTTAGAGAGCAACTATTTCCTCTGGAGAGAGATCCAGCACAAAGGAACGCATTCTTAAAATGAGAGTTAGGCCACTCAAAGATGGTGAAGTGGGGACACAGTTCAAACTGATGGATTTATTTTAGGGAAGATAGCGTTAAGATAAGGGCAGCACGGTACCATTGTGGATAGCACAATGGCTTCACAGCTCCAGGGTCCCAGGTTCGATTCCCGGCTTGGGTCACTGTCTGTGCGGAGTCTGCACATCCTCCCCGTGTGTGCGTGGGTTTCCTCCGGGTGCTCCGGTTTCCTCCCACAGTCACAAAGATGTCCAGGTTAGGTGGATTGGCCATGATAAATTGCCCTTGGTGTCTAAAATTGCCCCTAGTGTTGGGTGGGGTTACTGGGTTATGGGGATAGGGTGCAGGTGTTAACCTTGGGTAGGGTGCTCTTTCCAGGAGCTGGTGCAGACTCAATGGGCCGAATGGCCTCTTTCTGCACTGTAAATTCTATGATAATCTTATTGGCTGGTGGAACAGGCTCGAGGGGCTGAATGGCCCCCCTGCAGTTCTATTTTTCTGCAACATCAATAGTCCCAGTGAGGTATAAGTTTCAGAAGACCTACCTGCTCTCCATTTATAAGTAGAAGGAACTTGGATTTATCCAGCACCCTTTACAACCCCCGGTCATCCTAAAGCACTGAACAGCCATTGGACGCTTTTCAAAGTGTAGTCGCAGCAACCATTTTGTTCACAGCAAGCTCCCAGGAATGATAAATAGATATTGGTAATGTTTCTCTCTCAGTGATGTTGGATGAAGCAGGGCTATTGGCCAGGCTGCTGAGGATGGATCTCCTTTTCCTCTTCGAAATAATGTCACGGGATCTTCCGCATTCAGCCGAGAGGGTAGACGGGCGTCTTGGTTTAAATCTCGAAGGATTACCCCCCCCCCAGGTGACCCACTTCATGTTGTCTGTCTTGATAGTCCAGTGCTAGTCTGCACTGTTTCAATGATTCAAATATAACACCATAATGTGCGTAATGCTTTGAGAATTCACCTGCAGCCAGCTTCTTGCGCTTAGGGGGTCGTCCACACAGCTTCAGACACAGTTTCCATTGCATTTTATAGGAAAAGGTAATTCATGCTAGTGCTGTCAGCTAAGACAAAGGGCCCCATTCTCTCAGCCCGCGCCGGAGGGAGAATCGTGCGACGACGCCGCCCCACCGATTCTCCTGAGAGCGGAGAATCGGGGCCATTGGCGCCGTTGCGGTCGGTGCGGTGCCGGTCGGGGGCCGCTCTATGTGCCCCCCCCCCCCCCCGGCGATTCTCTGCCCAGGATGGCCGCATAAAAAATCTGAGTTGAGCCGGAGCCGTCCACGTGTGGTCTTACCCGGCGGGAGCTCGGCGTGCATCCGGGGTGGCCTGGTTGGGGGGGGGGTCTGACCTCTGGAGTGGGGGGGGGGGCCTCTGCTGTGGCTTGGCCGCGATCGGGGCCTACCAATCGGCGGGCCGTCCTCTCGGGCTGGGGGCCTCTTTTGCTCCGCGCCGGCTGTAGTATCCCTACTCCATGTTGTGACGGGGACGGCGCGGAGAAGGGAGCCACCACGTATGCACACAATCGCGTCGGTTGCACTGCTCATGCGCGCATTGGTGCCGGTCATAGCGCGCATACGCAGACCCGCGGCGCCCATCTGACACCAGTATCGGCAGCTAGATCAGCGTGGGTGGCTCCAGTGCCGTGCTGGCCCCCTGTAAGGGTCAGAATCGCTGCTCCTGTGGGCCTGTTGACGCCGTTGAGAAACGCGATGGCGTTTATGACAGCGTCAACATTTAGCCTCAGGATCAGAGAATCCTGCCCAAAGACTTGCATTTACAGAATGTCCTTTTTGGCTACCAGACATTTCAAAGTGCTGTACAGCCAGTGAAGCACTTTTGGAGATTTGTAATGTGGGAAGCACAGCAAGCTCCCACAGACAGGCAGTATGACAATGGACAGTGTGGTGAATGTGATTCACACTATATGTAGTTGCCAATATCACTCCATGTATATATGTTCGTTATCTACCCATTGTAAGTGGAGTTGCACTATCCGACCACCAGGGGAGTCGCTCTGGGAGTACGCGAGAGTTTGTACTGGGCTCCTCCCTTGGCTCCGCCCAGGACTCCTCCCCCTGGGACCGATGTATAAAGATCAGTGCCTTAGAGCCAGCCTGCCAGTTCACCTGAAGTTCAACGACGAATAGGCTGGCTCCATTGTAAGTGTATTAAAGCCTCTGTTCAGATCCAACTACACGTGTTTGCTGAATTGATGGTTCCATCAGACAGGTCGTCTGTTCTTGTGTTCATTGAGGGGTGTGATGTGTTATCTGTGTTGGTCTAATATCGACTGCAACTGGTTGCAGTGAAATGAGAAACAGGTTTCCGACACAGGAGATGGTCCAACGATGTTTTATTGAACCTGCTGATTGCTGTACATAATCTGCTGTGGGTTGACACTCTATTAACCTAACTGATAACCTCCTATTGGCTTGACCAGACCAGCTCTCTACCACATGATGATGATGTTCATTGGCCTGTGCACTGTGACTATCTCCCTAGCCGTGTCCTGTGAGAGAGGGAGAGCCTTAATGCCCTGTGAGCTTTATAGTGGTGGTGTCCTGTGTGGTGATTGCTTGTTCTGTGTCGTGGGTGTTCATTGGTTATCCTGTGTGCCAATCACTGCCTGTCTGCATCACATGATATACATGAGTGGATATTATGACAGGGTGCAATGTTGTCCAGGGGGGCCAGGGCACCAGGGAGACCAGACTAGTTCCTCTCCACAATAGTGCGATGGGAACATTGGTACCCACCTCCAAAAGGAAACCTCCTACATGGCAGCTCTCCCTTAGTGTTGCATCGAGAATGGCAGCTTGAATTTCCCTGCTCGATTCCTGCAGGGGACTTGAACCAAGAGCCTTCCGACTGAAGCAAGAGTACTACGCTGAGTCACTGTTGATATGATACAAATAAAAGACCCACAGTCAGGGTTGCCAACGGCACATGATTTCTTGCCTCCAACTGCTCTCTCTCCCCCCCCCCCCCCCACACCCCACACACACACACCTCAACCTGCCCCCCACTGCCCAACCTCCAGTGCTTTTCTAACCAATAATCTTGAGAGCATTTTCTTTTGTTGAAAACCAGGACCTTTTTCAATGATTTGTTCCAGAGATTTGCCTTTGATTCTTGGAGGCTCCAGGGTAATCCTGGAGGGGTGGCAACCCCTCCCCGCCGTCTAAAAACATTCGCCGTCAGTACCCCTTCCTTTTTGTTTCAAACAACAGATTCTGCTCCCAATCAGATGCTCATCCAGCTGCTTCTTTTCCGGGCGGGGGAGGTGGGGGGGTTGGGGTGAGAGAAAGACTTAACCCTGCAGAATGTTGATGCTTTTATTCGAACAAAGTTTCCAGGACCAAAACCTTTGCACAGCACTATTAAATTAGAATTTGTGATGTGGGTGGTACTGAATAACATTTCGTAATCTCTAGTATACTTGGAATAGGCTCTGTAGCTGTCAAATATTTGACTTGGCAGCAAAGTGGCCACTGTAAATTAACCCTTTGCCTGGAGTTGCATTTCTGCTCCACATGTAACCAGATTGGAATCTTTGGTTTGTTTTAATACACTGAGAATGCTCTGAATGATCCCAGAAGGTCATGTACAAGGTAATTCATCACATTATTCACCCGTGAGATTTTAATGCACGAAGAGTTATATTTGTGTCTGAATATGTTTCCCTCTTTGTTTTTTGAATTTAGAGTCCCCAATTATTTTTTTTTCCAATTTAGGGGCAATTTAGCGTCGCCAATCCACCTAGCCTGCACATCTTTGGGTTGAGGGGGTGTGACCCACGCAGACACAGGGAGAATGTGCAAACTCCACACGGACAATGACCCGGGGCCAGGGTTGAACCCAGGTCCTCAGCGCCATGAGGCAGCAGTGCTAACCACTGCGCCACCGTGCTGCCCCAGAATATGTTTCTCGCACACCTATACACACATACACGTGCACTTATGCACATGCACACTTATACGCACTAATATATGCACACGCCCCATTTATATATGCACACAAGCGTGCACTCATGTACATGTGCATGTTCTCATGTACACACGGATGCGTGCTCATATGCACAAGCATGCATGCTCATATGCACATGTGTGCATGCTCATATATGCACACACCATGCGCTCATATATGCACACGTGTGCTCATATATATACACGCTCATCTATGTACACACTCACATATGATCACACATATGCACACACATGCATACACACACACATGTATACACACACATGCACACGTACGAGCATACTGCCTTATCCCACCGACCGAATCTCGCACAGACAGACATTTATACACTGCTGCAGACAGGCCTGAAAAATATATAAGGTGGCTGCTCCCCAGGGAAGGAGAAATTTGATTTTAATGTACATTGGCTGTTCCGTGTCACTGCACAGAGACAAAATGAAGTGAGGGAGCAGGAGCTGGAGAGAAGGAACTAGAGACGACCTAGTTGCCTGGAGAAGATTGAAAGACAGGACCGACTGTAGTGAGATGGTACATCCATCACATCTTTATAACCTCCGAGCAACAAAGTACATTTCTATCTTTATACACAGTGAAGGCGCAGATTTGGGGATTTGGATACCGGCAGTGCTGTCCAGTTGAAACAGTATTTTAAGATCACCCTTTGTTGTTTTTTTAGTCTTTAAAGAGTTTAATAGGATACTGTACCTCTTCCCTTTCCACCTTCCTCCAACACAATGGTTAAAAAGGGAATCCTTCATCTCCCAACGTCAAACATTGTATGTAGTGTAACCAAATAGGAAAGCTCTGAATTCAGCCACTGCTTTGCGTGGAACTAGCTCATTGGTTTTTGGGCAACTGGAAACCGCGTTTGTACTGAACGGTACTGAATAGAAATGCCTGTTAGTAAACCCTTCTAGAGTCTGCCGAGGTGTATATGTACTGCGTGTCAAGGTCCTTTCATGAAGTTTAGACTCTGGGTTAAGGAACTTGAGACCATCACAGCCCCTCCAGCCCTCAACCCCCTCTCTCCCCCACAACAGCCCCCAACCTCAACACACCTCTCCCCACTTCCTAAACTCCACAACCCCAACAACCTCCCCAGCAGCAGCGCAGCAATCAGCGGAATTCTCAGGCTGAAAGTTCCGGTATTTCATTTTTCGAAAGCTGCCCTGTCAGGTCCTGAGTTCTGGCTGCTCGCCGTGGATGACAGGACCTCCGTTTAATAGGCCAAGCCCGGGCTCCCCGAGCTCCTGGGTCCCAGTATTTGGAACCAGCTGCATGTCTTGGCCAGCGCGCGGTCAATTCCAGCCCAATTGACCCGGATTCGCGGCACAGGTGAATTAAGATTTTATTTAAAATACCCAAGGTCATTGGTTGATTCCAATGAACTGCAGTCACACGTTTGTAACTTTAACACAAGTGACCTTTTATTAGATACAATATTCTGTAGCTAAACGGACAGAACGGTCTGGGATGACTTCCACTCAATGTCTTTCTGGAGTTCAGCTTTCGTTTTGATACTCCTTCCTTCGAGAGAGATTAAGCTGTGGGGGTCACAGATGATGAATCCGAGAATGGAATTGTGGACTAGGGCGGCGCAGAAGGAGATTCAACATGTCTGTACCAGCTCTTTGATCCAGTCAGCCCCGGTACCCTCTGCTCTTTCCCCATAGCAACGCCCACCCCAGATGTTCCTTTTGCAAGTTTATAATTCAGTTCCCATTGTTGCAAAACCATTTTCCAGAGACGGAGTGCAATGAATGTTGATCAGACTTAGTCCAGGAGTGGCAGGATTGCTGTATGAGGAGAGCTTGAGTCGACCCTATTCACTGGAGTTTGGAAGAATGCGAGAGGATCTAATTGAAACGTATAAAATTCTGACACGGCAGAACAGACTGGATGCAGGGATGTCGCTTCCTCTGGATTGGGGGAGGGGGAGGGTCTGCAACAGGGGGTCACAGTCTTAGGATACGGGGTAGGCCATTGAGGTCTGAGGTGAGGAGACATTTCTTCATTCAGAGGGTGGTGAGCCTGTGGAATTCTCTATGCAGAAGGGTGGGGAGGCCAAATGTCTGAAAATATTTTAGAGGGTAATAGATTTCTTGATTTCAAATCTGTCAGAGTGCATGGGGAGAGCGCCGGAGTTTGGTGTTCATAGAATCATAGAATTTACAGTGCAGAAGGAGGCCATTCGGCCCATCGAGTCTGCACCGGCCCTTGGTAAGAGCACCCTACTTAAGGCCACGCCTCCACCCCATCCCCGTAACCCAACCTAACCTTTGGACGCTAAGGGGCAATTTAGCATGGCCAATCCATCTAACCTGCACATCTTTGGACTATGTGGGAGGAAACCGGAGCACCCGGAGGAAACCCACACAGACACGGGGAGAAAGTGCAAACTCCACACAGGCAGTCACCCGAAGCTGGAATTGAACCCGGGTCCCTGGCGCCGTGAGGCAGCAGTGCTCACCACACAGAGGATCACCCATGATCATGTTGAATGGTGGAACAGGCCCAAAGGGCCTACTCCAGTTCCTATTTTCCATGTTTCTATGTGAGGCAGAGTCCAACATTGCTGCCCCAGCGCAGGAGGCAACAATGGGGGGGGGGGGGGGGGGGGGGGTGAGAAAAAGAGTGGCATCTCCCAGTAAGTTGATGCAACAGGGGGCCAGCACGGCGCTGGAGCGGTTCATGCCACTCCAGCCTCCTTCGCCGTGCCAACCCGCGCATGTGCAGTTGGGGCAGCTCATTCCTGCGCATGCGCAGTTGGGCCGCGCCATCCTGCGCATGCCCGGGGTACTTCTTACGCACGCCGGCCCCTCACCAACATAGCGCTGGGGTTCTGGGACTGGCCACGGAAGGAAGTAGGCCCGGGGGGGGGGAGAGGCCGGCCCGCCGATCGGTCGGCCCCAATCACGGGCCAGATCCCATCGTAGGCCCCCCCCCCCCCCCCGGTGAAGGAACCCCCCTCCCCCCCCGCCCCACAGGCCGCCCCCCCAGCGTTCCCACAGAGTTCCCGCCGGCAGCGACCTGGTGTGGACGGCGCCGGCAGGACTGTCATTTCTTACGCTGGCCGTTCGGCCCATCCAGGCCGGACAATCGCCGTTTGCTGCGATTCTCCGAGCGGCCCGGCGCAATTCACGCGGCGCTGGTTTCGGGGGGGGTGGGAGAATCGCGTGCGGCCGCGCCCCGGCAATTCTCCCACCCGGCGAGGGGTGGGGGGGGGGGGAGAATACCGCTCTATGCTTTTTTTTAACGCTGCAGTAAAACATGAGAGGAAGCCAGTTGTAGAAATGTCTCTGGCAATGCGACACCTGAGGTATTTGTCAGACAAATACAGGTCACTCTGAAATGAGCAAAGAACCCTTTCTTCCTGATGAACCGAGCATCAGGCGACAGAACCTTGGCAAATCGATGGTGCGTGCGTTAATTGTGTTTTGTTGTAGCTGCTGGGGGCGAGTTGGGCAGCGTTAGTGCTTGAAGGGAAACAAGGATAGTGATCCCTGGCCCTTTTATACAGCCAGTCACAGAAAGCCAAAGTCAACATTTGCCTAAAGTACAGCTCTTTACTTCCTGACTGAACAGCACAGGATTCTGGTGATTGATTGACCACCTATTTTCGGAACAATTTGATCTCCGACCAATTCCTTAAAATTTCGGCGAATGGTTTTGTTGAGACATCCTTTATTTCTTCGGTTTGGTCAGACTGCGAACGGGTGTGAATTGAGGATCTGTGCCTCTGCTTCTCTTAATCTGCTCGCTCAATCTTTAACATAACACATTTGGAAATTGATAGCCCAGTTGAGTGGGCTATGTTTGGTATTCAGGGCTCTGCGCCAGCTTTATAAAAAGCTTACCCAATTCAGTAAAGTTCCCCTCAGGGGATCACTTCTGAAATGGAGTCTAACGTTGATGGAAGAATAAAGTTTCTGGATCAGAACCAAGGGTGCAACAACAAGCCTGCGTTCGGTCATTCGGGAGCTCCCCGTCTTTGTTGCCCAGTGCCTCGGGTAACCATGGAATCCCGACAGCGCAGAAGGAGGCCATTCAGCCCATCGGGTCTGCGCCGACCCTCTGAAAAAGCACCCTACCTCGACCTGGATCCATTCCCTCACCCTACCCCAGTGATCTCACTTGTCATGGCCAATCCACCTAATCTGCACGTCTTTGGACTGTGGGAGGCAGCCGGAGCACCCGGAGGAAACACACGCAGACACAGCCAAGTCGAGCATCGCTATCACCAGGTCCCCACTCACCTCAACAACAATAACTTGTATTTACATGTTTCCAGGGAGAATGGATTTCAGTTGCGGAGGTGAGGCGGGGAAGGGGAAGGGGGTGGTGGCCGGGGTTGAGGGGTGCTAGATTCGTGGAACAGGGGCTGTTCTCCTTAAAATAAAGAAGGTTGAGAGGATATTTCACTGAGGTGTTCAGGACCATGAGGAGTCTGGGCAGGTTGGACACGGAGAAACTGTTCCTGTTGTTGGAACGATCAAGAACCAAAGGGGACTGACAGAGGGTGATTGTCAAAACCTTTGATACAGTGAGTGGTTAGCATCTGGAATATATTGCACGAGACTGTGTTGGAGGCAGGTCTTATCGAGGCTTTCGAGAGGGAAGCTTTATTTATTCTTTCCTGGATGTGGGTGTTGCTGGTTGGGCTAGCCTTCATTGCCCTTGAACTAAGTGGCTGGCTCGCCAGCCTTGGATCACTGTCTGCGTGAGTTTCCTCCGGGTGCTCCGGTTTCCTCCCACAGTCCAAAGATGTGCAGGTTAGATGGGTTTATGGAAATAGGGCGGGGGATTGGGCCTAGGTAGGGTGTTCCTTCAGAGGGTCGGTGCAGACTTGATGGGCCGAATGGCCTCCTCCTGCACTGTAGGGATTCTATGATTCTATGACATTACCACTACACCACCATCTCCCCTACTGCGTCATCACCTGATTAGAAAAAAACTTGCAAGGCTCTGGTGAAACTGCAGGGGAGTGCGACTCGCAGCGTTTCTCTTGCAGGAAGCCAGCACAGACATGATGCCCTGAATGGCCTCCTTCTGTGTTGTAACCACTCTACAGTTCTGTATGGCGTCGCCTTTCAAGCAGTGAAACGCCCCAGGCGGTTTGACAGCGGCATTATCAAATGAAAATTGACACGATGCCACAGAAGGGCATATTAGGGCAGTGGGGGGGGGGGGGGGGGGGGGGGGGGGGGGGGGGGGGAGGGGGGGGGGGGGGGGGTGAGAGATTTAGGGAGGAAATTCACGAACGTAGGACCCCAGCAGCTGAAGACACCGTCATCAGTGGGGGAGTGAGTAAAACTGTTGAGCTGGAGAAGATTACAGAGATGGGGAGGAATGGAATGAGGCCAGGGGGGCGGATTTGAGAATTTGTAAATCGAGGCGTTGTGGCATTCTGAGCCGGTCAGATACACAGGTGTGGAGTGTAGAGTTTTGGATGGTTTAAGCTGTATGCGAGGTGGGGGACTGGTCAGGGTACAGTTGAAATAGAGCTTTTACTAAGAGGATGAGAAAAGACTTGGCCAGAACCAGTGCATGATTCTCCAGTGGTAGAACATAGAACATAGAACAGTACAGCACAGAACAGGCCCTTCAGCCCTCAATGTTGTGCCGAGCCATGATCACCCTACTCAAACCCACGTATCCACCCTATACCCGTAACCCAACAACCCCCCCTTAACCTTACTTTTTGTAGGACACTACGGGCAATTTAGCCTGGCCAATCCACCTAACCCGCACATCTTTGGACTGTGGGAGGAAACCGGAGCACCCGGAGGAAACCCACGCACACAGTGGGAGGATGTGCAGACTCCACACAGACAGTGACCCAGCTGGGAATCGAACCTGGGACCCTGGAGCTGTGAAGCATTTATGCTAACCACCATGCTACCCCTGCTGCCCCAAACTGGTGAACTGAACCACCCACATGGACTAATTTGAAAACCCCTGTTCATAAATTTTATATGATGCCCCAGTCCATCCTGCATCCCAGAGTCCAGCTCCTGTTCTTCCACTCTGTGCTGCCTTCTTTATTGTACCCCATGTCCCACCAGATGCAGTGGAGCCTTTTCGCGAACATCACCTACACTCGAGGAATCTCTTCCTTGGCTCTCTCCCACATTTTTTTTTTTTTGAAAGCCTCCTGTCCCCATCAATCACACCTTCAATCACCTCCCGCCAATTCTCTCTCCCTTCCGGCTCTTTGTCTACCCATGTCCCACGCGGAATTATCGCGTGAAGTACTAATTGCTGCTTTTTTGGGGGGTTGAAAAATAAATGATCCCTGATGCTCCTCGCCCTCTGGCTATGTCACCCTAGCAGCCGGGATACTGGGTTACGATGGAATATTTGGTCAGAGGATTGGATCATCAAGCCTCGAATCGTTCAGAGAAGGTTCACCCAGCTGATTCCTGGGATGGAGGGGGGGGGGGGGTTCACCTTGCGAGGAAAGTTTGTGCAGGTTTTGGCCTGAATTCATTCAAGTTTGAAAGAATGAGAGGTGATCTCATTGAAACATGGAATATTTTGAGGAGGCGTGACAGGATAATGTGATGATATGCATGTATTTTTTTTTAATTAAAAAAAAAATATGGAACGCTTCACGAATTTGCGTGTCTTCCTTGCGCAGGGGCCATGCTAATCTTCTCTGTATCGTTCCAATTTTAGTATATGTGCTGCCGAAGCGAGCACATGCTATGCATGTATAAGCAATCATGTATATTGTGATATGCAAGGCCTCCAACCAGCAGGTGGCAGTAGAGAACAATCATGTGACACCGTTACCTCAAGGAGTTGGGAGAGGGTCCTCATAGTGGATAGTCACAATTTGTAGTAGCTCGTAGTTAATTTATTACAGTTAGTCATTTTTGATAATATTCTTATGGTTATCTAACCCACACAATTGTTCAACAATAACGTTTTAACTAGCCTAGAACTAGACGCTCTTTCGGGAGCACAAGAACATAACAGGTAGATGCTGAGAGGACGTTCCCGCCTTCTGGAAGAATCTCAAACTGAGGAGCACAGCTTATAAAACAGATTTTCGATTGACAAGGGAACAAGGGTAAAGGGAGACAGACGGGAAAGTGGATTTGAGGTCACAATCTGATCAGCCATGATCGTATTCCTAGAAGAATAGTGGAATCCTTACGGCGCAGAAGAAGGTCATTCGGCCCATCGAATCTTCACCGACCCTTCGAAAGAGCACCCTATCCATGTTCGCTCCCCCGTCCACCCCACCCCGTCCTTGTAACCCACCTAACCTGCACATCTCTGGACACGAAGGGGCAATTTAGCATGGCCAATCCACCTAACCAGCACATCGTTGGACTGGCGTATTGAATGATGGAGGGGCTGAATGGCCCACTCTTGCCCCAAATCCTTGTATTGTTATGCCCAGCATTGACCACACGTGCCCCATTCAGGAGGGGCCACTGGGTGAAGGTTAGGAACAGGAACCGGGGCTGATTTTACTTTTAAAACTCTTCTTATCTAGGAGCGAGAGTTAATTTAGTTCTGGCCAGACCTGACCCCCCCCCCCCCCCCCCCCCCCCACCTTTTCTGGCTGACAAATCACATTATTCATTGAAGGAGTCCTTTACTGCAGCAATTTCAGTGTTTCCACACAGTGCACATTTAATGCAGGGAAAGTCAGTGATTTAGAAATAAAAACTCATTTGACACTTTGATGTTCATTCCCTGCAGTACATTAACTCTCTCATCAGGCCGTCTGATTGTCTTTTGAAAAGGCCCAAGGCTTCTGTCTTCCGCAATTAGGCCAATGTTTTTGAGTGCTGGCCAAACGGGTAGCAAGTTGATTACTATATTTGCCACATGATACAAGATGTATGCAGTACTACAAGAGAGCAATAGTGTGTAATGCTCTCTGTGTGCACGGGTGGCAATGTCTTTACAGTTGAAGTGATCAGAGAGCATATGGCTCTGTAAATGAACAAAACTGTTTATTAGCTAACCAAAACACTAAAGGGTTTCTATGATGTCTACTATGATTACAGTTGGATACTACGGCTAAAAACAAATAACTATGATTAACTAGTATTAATTACTATTGACTAAGGAGCTACTCGATATGGGACTGGACACTATACCTGCTATCCACGTTCTGCCTCACATGTGTCTGTGTTCCAGTAACGTTCTCCTGTCGCCACGCCACCGGTGGTCGGATGCTAGAATTGTAATCTATACGTGCCGACACTAATGCTCATACACAATTTGGTTATTATGTTAGATATACAGATGATAGTTCACATATCATCACATAGTGCACTGCACTGAACCAGCAGCTCTGTCAAAGAATATTTTTGGCGGCAGCAATTACACCGCATCCAGTTGAGGCGGAGAAACTAAATTATTTCACCATGCTTTTGCCTCCTTTATCTCTTTATCACACCCTTTAATGGAGCGAGGCTGCAGTTTCTTTTAATGTTATCGGTTGTTTTTCCTGCAGGATTTGCTACTTACTGTTAATGTGGTCACGAATTGTGACAGTCAGTCTGGAACCACATCCTTGGTTGGATGGACTGCTACAGGGTCCTAATGTCTACCCGATTAATATCTCTCACCAGCTGAAACATCAGTGTGCCACATATCATTCCATCCTGAGCACTGCTATCACTCTTCTCGGTGCATTCGCTGATAACATGAGCTTCCAAGGGTTTTTCAAATCATTGATAAAAAACACATGGACCGCCACATGTGTGGAAAATATTGGATCAAACTGGATTAGGACGTTTGTTCCCCAGTTGGCATGGGAAGGGGAGGCAGTGCGCATGAAGATGGCTGTGTTAGAGCCGTAGAATTCCTACCGAGCAAAAGGTGGACATTTGGCCCTTCACGTCCGCACCGTCGCTCTGAAAGTGATGCCCATTCCCCTCACCCTATCCCAGTAACCCCATCTAACCTGCACATCCCAGGACACTAAAGAGCCAATCCACCTAACCCGCACATCTTTGGACAGTGGGAGGAAACCAGAGCACCCGAAGGAAACCCATGCAGACACGGGGAGGAAGTGCAAACTCCACACGGACAGTCACCCAAGGCCGGAATTGAACCCGGGTCCCTGGTGCGGTGAGGCAGCAGTGCTAGCCATTGTGCCGCAGTGTTGGCTGACCAATGGTGGGTGACTGGGTATGACGAGTTCTCAGGGAATGCATTCAGCCGCCATTGGCAACCCTACCTCTTCCCTTCCTGCTGACTTCCTGTCTCCGCCTAGCTGGGAGTGGCCTCCTGACTCTCACTCCATCTCGCACAATGACTGCTGGCGGTTAGGTGAATTGGACATTCTGGATTCTCCCTCTGTGTACCCGAACAGTCGCCAGAGTGTGGCGACTCGGGGCTTTTCACAGTAACTTCATTGCAATGTAAATGTAAGCCTACGTGTGATAATAAAGATTATTATTATTATTATTAAAAGCCCATCTGGTTCTTCAATGTCCTTTGGGGAAAGTATTTTGCCATTTTTAACTGCCTGGCCTCCACGTGAACAAAAGAACAAAAAACAAAGAACAAAGAAACGTACAGCACAGGAACAGGCCCTTCGGCCCTCCAAGCCTGCACCGACCATGCTGCCCATCTAAACTAAAATCTTCCACACTTCCGGGGTCTGTATCCCTCTATTCCCATCCCATTCATGTATTTGTCAAGATGCCCCTTAAACGTCACTAACGTCCCTACTTCCACCACCTCCTCTAGCAGCGAGTTCCAGGCACCCACTACCCTCTGTGTAAAAACCTTACCTCGTACATCTCCTCTAAACCTTACCCCTCGCACCTTAAACCTATGCCCCCTAGTAATTGACCCCTCTACCCTCATAATTTTGTAGAACTCTATCAGGTCGCCCCTCAATGTCCTTCGTTCCAGTGAGAACAAACCAAGTGTATTCAACCTCTCCTCATAGCTAATGCCCTCCATACCAGGCAACATCCTGGTAAATCTCTTCTGCACCCTCTCTAAAGCCTCCACATCCTTCTGGTAGTGTGGCGACCAGAATTGAACACTATACTCCAAGTGTGGCCAAACTAAGGTTCTATACAGCTGCAACATAACTTGCCAATTTTTATACTCAATGCCCCGGCCAATGAAGGCAAGCATGCCGTATGCCTTCTTGACTCCCTTCTCCACCTGTGTTGTCCCTTTCAGTGACCTGTGGACCTGTACACCAAGATCTCTCTGACTGTCAATACTCTTGAGGGATCTACCATTCACTGTATATTCCCTACCTGTATTAGACCTTCCAAAATGCATTACCTCACATTTATCCGGATTAAACTCCATCTGGCATCTCGCCAAGTCTCCAAACGATCAAAATCCTGCTGTAGCCTCTGACAGTCCTCATCACTATCCCCCATTCCACCAACCTTTGAGTCGTCCGCAAACTTACTAATCAGACCAGTTACATTTTCCTCCAAATCATTTATATATACTACGAACAGCAAAGGGCCCAGCACTGCTGCCTGCGGAACACCACTAGTCACAGCCCTCCAATCAGAAAAGCACCCTTCCATTGCGACATGACTCCAGAACCGCAGCAATGCGGTTGACTTTTAACTGCACACTCAGCTCAAGGGCAATTAGGGTTGGATAACAAATGCTGGCCTTGTCAGATCCCATCAAAGCAAAAAATTGTGCTCGCCTTGGGATTGAATATGCACACAATATTAAGAGAAATTTCACAAAAGTGATTCTCTTCTCTTCCTCTCTCCCCCCCTCCACACTCAATCTCTTGTGCAATCTTTCCTGAAACGCGCCCCCAGAGAATGTACATTTATATTCTGCTGTGTCGTTTCTCATTTGGTTGAATGTCAAAACTTGAAACCAAGATTTGTATTTGATAAAACTTTACAAATGAGCTAGATTAGAAATTGTTATTGTCAAATAATATTCCAACATATTGTTCCCCAACCTCCTCAGCAAATTGCCAAGACTATTTAAAATAACAACTGTTATTGCAAAGAGATTCTGCTCCAGGAAATTAAAAGCTACGAGGCTATCCTGCCCGCTCCTTCTGCTGTGACCTTTCGTCGTCTCATTATTAATGGTTGATGTTTTCAATTATTGAACCAGAAGTTTATTGCTCAATGGACGGGAGGCATTAGGCCCAAAGGGCCCACAACGACTTTTGGCACAGAAGTCTCCATATATCAGGGGCTGAATTGCCTGTGTTTTAACATTTCATCTGGGTATGCTTTCGGTGTTAATGATTTGCTTCTTCTTTTAGAACCACCCAACCCCTTACCCTGATGCCCAGTCGGCTGGAGGACTGGTTTGTGACGCGGAGCGACGCCAACAGCGCGGGTTCAATCCCCGCGGCGGACGAGGTTTTTGCGAAGGCCCCGCCTTCTCAACCTTGCCCCTCGCCTGAGATGTGGTGGCCCTCAGTTAAATCACCACCAGTCAGCCCCCCCCCTCCCTCCTCAAAGGCGAAAGCAGCCTATGGTCACCTGGGACTGCGATGACATTTAGATTTAGATTTTACCCACATCATTGAACAGGCCTGACCTTTTTGGAAACAGAATATATTATCTGGAAGATGGACCCAAGTGCTCAATATGCTGGGTGAAGCAGTTATTGAAATGTGTGCCTCCAACCTCCGATTTTCAATCTAACTATTCGAAGACACTGGCTGGTTCCGTAGTCTGAATCCATCACTCGAAAAATAAAGGCTGGCAGTGAGAGAGTGCCTCCCGCAACCCAAAGGCAATGGGCAGGATCCTCCGATTCCGGCAAGACGACCTGCCCCCCCCTCCCATGGTGGGTTCCCCGACGGTGGTCTGGGCAAGCCACACACAACGCCATAGTCAGCGGTGGGACTGGACTATCCCGCCGCCGGCCACGGTGAGCCACCTCTGGTCATCGGAAAACCACGGTGGGGTTGTGTTGGGGGGGGGGGGGGGGAATCTCAGCCGATGAAGTAGAGTCGATGTTGTAATGTGGGAACACAGCAGCCAAGTTGCACCCCGCAAACTCCCACAAGCAGAATGTGGCAATGACCATAGAATCCGAGACGGTTTACGGAACAGAAAGGGACCGTTTGGCCCACCGCGGCTGTGCTGGTGAGACCTGCCCTGCATTGGCCGGCCAGGTCATCTGTCTTGGCCGAGTTGAATGGCCTCCTTTTGCGCCGTACGATTCTCAGATGTGCCAAACTGGCACCTTCTACAATTCTGTACCTGCACCACTGGTTGATTGGATCTGCTTGCAATATGGAAAATATTTACTTGGATTACATATGCCTATTTTAATATTTCATACAATGATGTACATGGGCATTCTGACAGGTTTAGGTTAGGAGGCGAAGGGCTGAAACACCAGAGAATACCTTGTGCAACACCACACCAATTATGTTGGTACCGTTTGAGGGCAGCATACAGGCAAAAGGGATTTGACTTTTCAAGAAGGTTTCTGCCGACCTGTGTGTGTACATGTATCAGCCTGGATTTTACAGTCAATGGTAAATGGTCACTGACCCTGAAGAAAGATGCCCACTTTTATATTAGCGAGCTCTGAAACGCGGGCTCTCACCTTCCTGATTCTGTTCGAATTCAGCACCCTCCACAGAGGATCTGTGTTTTTTTTACAAATTTAGAGTAACCAATTTTTTGGGACAATTTATCGTGGCCAATCCATCTACCGTGCACATAGAACATAGAACATAGAACAGTACAGCACAGAACAGGCCCTTCGGCCCTCGATGTTGTGCCGAGCAATGATCACCCTACTCAAACCCACGTATCCACCCTATACCCGTAACCCAACAACCCCCCCTTAACCTTACTTTTTAGGACACTACGGGCAATTTAGCATGGCCAATCCACCTAACCCGCACATCTTTGGACTGTGGGAGGAAACCGGAGCACCCGGAGGAAACCCACGCGCACACGGGGAGGACGTGCAGACTCCACACAGACAGTGACCCAGCCGGGATTCGAACCTGGGACCCTGGAGCTGTGAAGCATTTATGCTAACCACCATGCTACCGTGCTGCCCCACATCTTTGGGTTGTGGGGGTGAAAGCCACGCAGACATGGGTAAATGTGCAAACTTCACACGGACAGTGACCCGGGGCTGGGATCGAACCCGGGACCTCAGCGCCGTCAGGCAGCAGTGCTAGCCACTGTGCCGCCCCAGGGGATCTGTGGTGCCTGTAAACAGGGCAGGTGGCAGGCAGGCCGGCCAACCAATTATACTGAAGAATCCCCACAGAGATCCACGCAGGAAGTAAAAGGTAGAAAATATAAATGACACTGAAATCATTGCACAGACCACAAAACTGAAATTAGGATGTGCCTGTGGGATTAAGGGAGAAATGTATAACTTTTAAAACATTTATTTTTCTTACATCTGTAACTTTGTTATTTTCTTCTGAGGAAATGATGCTCCACACATGTAAAATCAATTTTTCAGGGTCAGAGAGATTTTTCAGTAATCGAGTTACTACGCCGTTAAAAACCCGCATATGCCTGATTGAACATAGTTCAAACCTCTAACTGGTCTTCCACGTGGTAATAAAGGTGATTAGCTTGCGTTCACTCCGTGACTTTTGTGAAGGTTCCATGAGATTGCAACAGCACACATCCTGTGGAAGAACAAATGCCGGTTTCCATGTTCAACTGTGCGTGTGCGGATGCCAAAAGGTGCTCTACCCAGTGATATCTGTGTGCATCGAGATCCTCGACGTTTTTACTATAGAAACATCTGGCCCATTGTCGATAGAATTGGCCATTTTCCACCTCCTACTTTGCGCGCCTCACCACATCCCTTTCCCAGTTTGAGCAGTCATAGAAAGGGCACATTTTTCACATTGCTTAATGATGCTGGTGACTAATGGCCCAGTTGATTATATTTCAAATAGAAGTCAATTTACTCTTCGGGGAGAGGGGTTGGGGGGGGGGGGGGGGGCGAGTTGCAGGGGAAGAAATGCAATTTTCTTTTCTAACTCATTGACTTTAGAAACAAACCTTGAAATGAATCATGAGAAATTGCCGTATTACCTTCAAAGCAGCTGATGCTTTATATTCATCTGGGGGTGCTTGTTCTTTTACAAGTTTATATAACCCTGTGTCTACCTCATAAAGGAATAACGTATGGCCCGGTGACATTGTGCTCACTGCAGTAATGAAGATTGATTTTGTCACCATCTCTGGTGCTGTTAGTCAGACTCCTCCTTCCTAAGACAGGCTGCCTGATTAAGTCCCACACCATTACTCATGCTTATTGCAAATCTGGAAAGGCATTACTTTCAAAAGGGAATCAATGGTATCTTTTGAAAGAAAAGGCTTCGAATGTATCTTTCTTTAACTCATAATTTGCTGGAACTCTGCCCTTGGGGGCTTATCCCTGGCTACTCCCTCCAGCTGAAGGGGAAGACACGTGACCCGTGCCCTGTTCAACCCTCAGCTCAACTCGGAATAACACAACCCATCGTGTCATCCCAGACCTCCGACATACACTTTTGTGCCATTGCCTGTGTCGCCAGCCCATCGCTAGCCGCACTTTCTTCGCCACGAAGCTTGACCAACCTCTGCCTTGCATAAGTGCCATCATCCAGAACCCAGCCTCCTGCATCCTATTTGTTGTTCAAGGCCACACTTCCCCTGGCCCTTGCTTTCCCATCTTCACTGATCTCCACTTGCATTTCTGCCTGCCTGGGTTGAAACCCTTCATTCATGCCTCCTGTTACCTTTGGAACCGACTATAATAATAATCTTTATTGTCACAAGTCGGCTTACATTAACACTGCAGTGAAGTCACTGTGAAAAGCCCCTAGTCGCCACATTCCGGCGCCTGTTCGGGTACACAGAGGGAGAATTCAGAATGTCCAATTCACCCAACAAGCACGTCTTTCGAGACTCATCGGAGGAAACTGGAGCAAACCCACGCAGACACAGGGGAGAACGTACAGACTCCGCACAGACAGTGACCCAAGCCAGGAATCGAAACTGGGACCCTGGTGCTGTGAAGCCATAGTGTTAACCACTATGCTACGCGCTGCCCACGGTTCCGATGCTCTCCAGGCTGCTCTCACACATTCTGCCCTCCTCCCTAAACTTCTGACCGCCCAAACCGTGTCTTGACTTACGGAATGCTTGCCTTCATTAGACGGGGCATCGAGTATAAAAACTGGCAAGTCGTCCCACGCTCTGGAATTCGCTCCCTAAATATCTCCGCTTTTCTACTTCACTTTCCCCCTTTCAGCCACCCCTTAACAACTACCCCTTTGACAAGCATTTGGTCATCTGACCTTACTCTCATGTGACACGAGGCCACACTTTGTTTTATAATGCTCCTGTGAAGAAAACGTGTTGGGATGTTTCACTATGTTAAAGGTGCTGCTTAAATATAAGTTGTTGCCTCAACTGTAGTATCCCCATCCGTGTTTACAAATCTTCCCATGGCCTTTCACTTCTCTGCCTCTGGTTTAGCATAGCGGGCTAAACAGCTGGCTTGTAATGTAGAACACGGCCAGCAGCCCGGGTTCAATTCCTGTACCAGCCTCCCCGAACAGGCACCGGAATGTGGTGACTAGGGACTTTTCACAGTAACTTCATTGAAGCATACTTGTGACAATAAGCGATTATTGTTATTATTACTCCAGCCAGGGTGGCACGGTGGCGCAGTGGTTAGCACGGCTGCCTCACAGTGCCGAGCAGCCAAGTTCGAACCTGGTCCCGGGTCACTCTCCGTGTGGAGTTTGCACATTCTCCCCGTGTCTGCGTGGGTTTCATCCCCACAACCCAAAGCTGTGCAGCGAAGGTGGATTGGCCACGCTAAATTGCCCCTTGATTGGAAATTTTCTTTAGCTCTCAGCTCCCTTCGTCTCCCATTAAGTGCCCTGGTCTTTTTGCAAAGAGTGCTGTAAATACCGCCAATCAAAATCACGACAATGGTTTGTGCCCCACAAGACTGAATTATCTCTTGCCGCTGAAATTTGAAACCTCACGTTGCGAGGCAGCCTAATCTACTTGTGAGGGAGAAGGAGGAGGAATCGAATCGGGGAACAGTCATCGAATCGTAGAATTGTTGCAGCCGTGAAGCCGAGAATCCCTCTACCTGCTCGGGTGGCTGCAAAAGATCCCATGGTACGATTTCAAAGAAAAGATATTGTCATGGTCAAGATTTATCCCCCATTCAACGGCATACACAAGCTTGGTGGCACAGTGGTTGGCACTGATGCCTCGCAGCGCCCAGGGACCCGGGTTCAACTCCGGCTTCGGGTGACTGTGCGGAGTCTGCACGTTCTCCCCCTGTCTGCGTGGGTTTCCTCCGGGTGCTCCGGTTTCCTCCCACAGTCCAAAGATGTGCAGGTTAGGTGGATTGACCACGCTAAATTGCCCCACAGTATCCAAAGATGTACATGTTAGGTAGGTGTTGCAAGGATAGGGTGGGGGAGTGGGCTGCTCTTTCAGAGGGTCGGCACAGGCTCGATGGCCTGAAGGGCCTCCCTCTGCACTGTCGGGACTCTATGTTCTCTCTGGGATCTTGCTGTGTGAGCTACTACATTATAACCGTGACTACACTTCAACAAGTATTTAATTGCCAGAATTGGCCATGACTGTATAAATGCAAGTCTTCCTTCATTTCTTTAGTCTGTCTCCCATCAACCTTTCAGACAGTACACTGCTGATTATAGTCACTTCCGCAAAAAAAAACAGTTATTCCTCGTGTGGCCTTTGGCACTTTTGGCCAATCATTTTAAAACCTGTGTCCTCTAAACCTCTGCCCTCCTGATGAGGACATTGCATTGATATGGCGCCTATCACAACCTCAGGACTTCCCAAAGCCTTTGACAGACCATCAAATGCTTGTGAAGTGTCGTTGTGGTAAACCACTGTTACTGTGTTATATATATTGTGGTAAACCACTGTTACTGTATTGTATGTAATGTTTGTTGTCTCTGTGGCTCCTCCCCACCGGCTCTGTATAAAGGTGGCCGACCTCAAGCCCTGCCCCAGTTCGAGCTCAGTTGCCAGCAGGTTCTCGTTTAGCTTATTAAAGCCACAGTTTTGTTCCACGACTCGTCTTTGTTACAATTGATGGCACATCAGTCGTCGCTGTAGGAAGCAGCAGCACTCAGTTTGCACAGCGAGAGCTCCCACAGAACAGCAATGCGATTGATACTGACTGGATCATCTGCTTAATTTTGATGTTGTTCGAGAGAAGCAGCTTGGGTTGATTCCCCTGGAGAGCCCGGCCACAATATCCGGCTCTTTCTGTTTTGGATCTGCTGAGTATCTGCACCATTTGTGCTCTCGTTTCAAACTTGCTTATCTTTGTAGCTAATCTAGTGCTGTTCCCCGTGGCTGGGATTGATCGACCAGAGTCTGCACTGCAAGCATCCAGCCTGCCCTATCGCACAGCTGTTGCAGCACTTCCAACGTGCATGTCTCTGTGTGTGTGTTATTCACAAACAGCCATGATTTATACATTAAAAGTTTTTTTTTAACTTGAGATGCTATCGCTGTATTTTTCTGATCTGTTCAATTTAGAAAGGTTCGGGCTGATGGCAGGAGAGATGCAGGTCGAGCAACCCTTATCCGAAATTCCAAAAACAGAAAAATTCCAAAATCTGCACTTTTTTCGAGTGCCAATGTGACGTCACGGGTGGAAAATCCCGCAAGGCTCCCGGGTGATGTGTAGTTCCCAACGGGCGATGCACATGCACATAACCGATGCACATGTGCAGTATATTCCGTAATCCGAAAAATGTCCAAAATCCTATACACACTCAGCCCCAAACATTTTGCATTAGGGATTCCCAAACTGTATCTGTTTCGTTTAGCACCCTGTGGTTGGGGAAGTGCACTATCGACATGACCCTGTTCGCTCTGTTGGTGAGGACAGCTGGTTCGTGATGCAGACCGTGGCCAGTGGCGTGGGTTCAATCCCGGTACCGGCTGAGGTTATCCATGAAGGCCCTGCCTACTCAACCTTATCCCCCTCCTGTGGTGCGGTGACCCTTCATGCACACGCAATCACTACTGAAGCGAGATTGTAGTCCAATTGAAGGCTTTAATGAACAAGTAGTTACCCCAGCAGCTCTGGTACAGAATGACTGCTGTGGGTGAAACACAGACTCTTATGCTCCGCCTGCAGGGCGGAACCAGCAGGCAGGTTCTACCACTCATACTACAGTATAAGGCACATCCCACCTGACACCCCTAATATAGCCTACCACAATCCTCAGGTTAAATCACCACCGGTCAGCTCTGCCCCTCCAAGAGGAAAGCAGCCTATGGTCACCTGGGACGATGGTGACTTTACCTTTAGGGAAGTGCATGTTGTAGATGGTTTTGGGGGGGTGGGGGGGGGGGGGGGGGGTGGGGGGGTAGATTGCCAGCAGTCATAGTCTATGCTGTCATGGCAACCTTGCTTCTTCTTTGCTGGTTCTTCGAGGTGAAGGCTTTAACAGGCTTCAGTAGGTGACTGTTAAGGCCAATCTGTGCCCGTTTCGCTGACATTGAGTTTTGGATGAGTTTCTGCCTCAGGATTTTCTCTTTGCCGGTGACATGTGCTTGCTTTAACAGGAGGCCACCCAAAGTACACCTTCGTACCCACGCCTTTTTTAACCCTTTGGGGATTAGGGGTTGGGGGGGGGGGGGGGGGGAGGATTCAGAGCTGATGATCAGCCCGTTGAAGAGCGCTATCAACAGTCCTTCCGTGGCCAACAAGCCCTGACGTTCGTTGGATTCGAGCTTCTGGTCCAGAGGTAGTGAAACTACCCCTGCGCCACAAGGCCTCCACGCCAGATGCAGTAATCCTGGGTGAGCCTTGCCCAAGATATCACTGAAACAGTGAGGGAGCTGAATTGCAAAGTGAGACACCGCATTCCGGGACGATGGAGTGAAGGGAAAAGTCACAACTATTAAAAAAAGAACCCTCAGCTTGTGACTTCACATTTGTTCCCCTGTTCGTTTGTGAGTCAGTCGGGTTAACATATCTTCCATGTGGCACTTGAGGCGAATGGGATCAAGGGCTCTGGGGAGAAAGCAGGATTAGGCTATCGAAATGGATGATCATGATCGTGACGAATGACAGAGCAGGCCAAATGGCCTTCTCCTGCTCCTATGTTTCTGTGTTTGACAGTATCTGTAAGTGTAGTTTTACCTTCCCCAGAGTCTCCCCCATAAAGCTTGCATGTTGTTTGAAAAAGAAAACTCTTGTTATTTAAAAGCTGCAGCTGGAACATATTGTTCATAATGTATAAGTGAGCATGTCCTGAAGCAGCCACTTTGGAGATGCATTTTATCGAACCTCACCGGCGGGATAAAGCAAAACTCTTTGTTTGATTCAAGACTTTGCAGTTCACGTCCTGTGACAGCCAGTCTGATCAGACAAAGTGATGTGGCTTGTCTGTTTTTCAGAGCTTCTTAAATTGATTATCATTTTGCCGGTTCCTTACCTTGTGTGGGTGCCAACTGTGGCTCTAAGAGGCAGCTTAATTCTGCAGCCTCCTTATAAGGCTGCTAACAGCGACAATTCACAGAAACTCACATTGATGAGCCACTCCAATTAGGAGCGCGTCCAGGCCAGGAAACTAGAAGTGGCATTGGAGTTAATTTGTGGTTGAAATTTCTCCCATGTGTTGAGATAGTTCGGCCCGATTCCAGGTGAATTGCGTAATCTTGGCTGATGTTGCCAGTGCTGCACTGTTGAAGGGGCCATTGTTTGGGTGAGGTGTTAAAATGAAGCCCCGTCTGCAAACTCAGGCACATGTAAAGCTTCCCACAACCGAAGACCAAGGGAATTTTCCCCACCACCTTGGCCAATATTTTTTTGAATATAAATTTAGAGTACCCAATTCATTTTCACCAATTAAGGGGCAATTTAGCGTGGCCAGTCCACCTATTCTGCCCACCTTTAGGTTGTGGGGGTGAAACCCACGCAAACACGGGGAGAATGTGCAAACTCCACACGGACAGTGACCCAGAGCCAGGATCGAACCTGGGACCTCAGCGTCCTGAGGCAGCAGTGCTACCCACTGCGCCGCCATGCTGCCCAATATTAGTTCCTTAACCCAACATCACTGCAACAAATCATCCAAACATTGTTGTCTGTGGTAGCTTGCTATGCTCAAATCGGTCACCGTGATTCCTGCATTTCTGTGAAGCGCTTTGGGGGGGTGCCATGTGATTGTGGAAGGCACTATATCAACGCAAGTCTTTATTTTATTGACGCCTTCTTTGATTTAGATTTATTGTCACGTGTACTGAGGTATAGTGAAAAGTATTGTTCTGTGTACAGTCCAGGCAGATTGTTGCACACATGAAAAACATAGGAAATAAGATAAATACATAATGTAAATACATAGACATCGGGTGAAGCAGATGGAGCATAGTGGTACTCAGTAGAGAAGAGATCGTGGAGAGATCAGTTCAGTCCATAAGAGGGTCATTCAGGGATCTGGTAATAACAGGGAAGAAGCTGTTTTTTAAAAAATAAATTTTGAGTCCCAAAGTATTATTTTTCCAATTAAGGGGCAATTTAGCTAACCACTGTGCCGCCGTGCCACCCTCGTGAAGAAGCTGCTTTCGAATCTCTTGGTGCCTGCTCTCAGCCTTTTGCATCTTCTTCTTGACTGAAACCTAGATGTCATAGAGCAGCGGTGGGTAACCTGCGGCCCAGGGGCCAAAGGTGGCCACCCGGGTTCTGAGTGCGGACCATGAGGCATTTTGTTGACCGTTGCCCCCACAGAGGGTCGCCACATTCCGCTGGTTTCAATGCATTAAGATATTTTCCTGCCGGTATGACTGAAATGATTCGCACGTAAAGGGAGGGTGAGTGAAGTGAGGAACGTGCTGACTGCTCACAGCATTGGCCGTGAGAGCTGTCCGCTCGCTCTGCGTATAATCAAGCATTGTTTTTCACCACTTGATGTTAATGATAGTTGTATTAATATATAAATGATTAATCATTTTCTATAGCTCGTTATGAAATATTTGGCTTGTATTAAATATGTTCAATCGTATTCAAAGGGCCATGGTGAGTGAACAGGTCCAGTTTCAATCTTGCGGCCCATTGAGATGAAGGAGGGCCTCTTATGCGGCCCACACACTAGCCTCGGTTGCCCATCACTGTCGTAGAATCATTTATGGCACCGGAGGCCATTCATTCATCAATGTCTGCACGGGAGCACTATGGCTGCACAGTGGCACAGTGGGTAGCATTGTTTCTTCACCCTAGGTTCGATTCCCGGCTTGGGTCACTGTCTGTGCGGAGTCTGCACGTTCTCCCCGTGTCTGCGTGGGTTTCCTCCGGGTGCTCCGGTTTCCTCCCACAAATCCCGAAAGACGTTCTTGTTACGTGAATTGGACATTCTGAATTCTCCCTCTGTGTACCCGAACAGGCGCCGGACTAGGGGTTTTCACAGTAACTTCATTGCAGTATTAATGTAAGCCTACTTGTGACAATAAAGATTATCATCATTAAGTCCATGCTGGCTCTATGCGGAGCGGACCAGTCCCTCTCTCTCACCCCGCCCACCCACCCCCGCCCACTCGATCCCTGTAGCCTGCAGGTTAATTTCCTTCAAGTACCCATCCGATTGTCTACTGAAATCATCGATTGCTGCCGCTTCCACTACCCTCAATGGGCAACGGGTTCAGTCATTATCACTCGTTGCGTGAATACGTCCTTCCTCACATCCCCCTCACATCCTCTGCCCACAAGCTTAAATTCAGATCCCCTGGTCGCTGTGCCATCAGTTGAGGGGAACAACTTTTCTTCTTTTACCTTATCGAAAGCCTGGCATAGCCCTGCACATACTCTCTGCCTCCGTGACCTGGTGAACTTTCCATCGCCGTCACATTAACATCAAGTGAAGAATGCCATTGCCAAGAACCCTGCTGCTCCTTGTCCAAATTCTCACTCGAGTCCCATTCACCCAGCAACCGTCTGCTGGAAGGGGGCAGATGGCGCGGGAAGACTTCAAGAGTGAAAAGGAGAGAGAAAATTAATTGTACCCCCCCCCCGCCCATATGAAAACGGAGATGCAATGTATAAAATTTGCACACAGCTGGTACGCTGACTTTTACCTCCAGCTGCCCTGTCAAATTCCTGCCGTGATCGATCGCCTGCAGCGGGGTGTTGCACATTCAGTTGTGTACTGTTAATTTATTGCCGAACGGGAGACATTTTCTGCTGTTCGGCGCTTCCATTCACTGAGGTAATTGGCCTGTGGAATTCAGGATTGATGAGCTCGCAGGGTGGCTTGACGACTATTTTTCTTTTCCCCAGCTAACGCCTTTTTCCTTCCTCGGCCTTGCCTGGTTGCTACCCGATAGTGAGGAACTCGCAGGTTTCCAGGGCCTTTTGTTGATGATTTGCTGTGAATTTTCCAAGCTCATTTACAGGATTAATTATATTTTTCCTGTCTATCCGCCCGCATGCTTTCCCTTGGGTTGCTGTCCAACTCCATTCTTTTAACGCAGACAATATGGCCAAGGTGCTTCATCCTCCACCATCACAGCATGATTGTTGCATCTCGGGGATGAATTTGGTGCCAGCAGAGAATTTACCTCCCAACATCCACAGGCATCTTCCTTTGTGCCGGGTATGACTCCAATCTGCAGACAGTTCCCACTGACTCCAGCTTTGCTCGGGCTCCTTGATGCCACACCCGGTCAAATGCTGCCTTGATGTCAAGGGCAGTCACTCTCACCTCACCTCTGGCATTCAGCTCTTTTGCCCATGTTTGAACCCAGGCCGTAATTAGGTCAGGAGCTGAGTGACCCAAACTGGGCGTCCCTTGAACAGCGATCTCTTTGACCCAGTTATTGGTAACCTGCCCTCAGATTTCCTCATTTAGCTTGGTGTCAAATTTTGTTTGACAATGAACCCATGAAGTGCATTGGAGAGGCATGGAGTGCGATTCAACGGAGTCGCGAAGAGTCCCATTTTGGGTGCATTTAACAGGGTGTTTCTCGGACCTACAATGCCGAGAATTAGTCCGCTACCAAACAGGACTCTTTTATTCTGGCCTCGGTGAGGAACGCCCCGCTTGCTTCCTGCAGAAAGAGATTGGGGTGCCATTTTTAAATGCCACCCCCTTGACTCCCACTCCACCCCCACCCACTCCCCCAGTGCCCCATCTTGCCTGATAGGGGCTGTCGAGCTCCCCCTTACTCCACCCCATCTGGCACCCAGGCAGTGCAACCCTGGCAGTGCCAAGGTGCCTGGGTGGCTGCGGGAGTGCCAGGGTGATTGCCCTGCCCAGAGCCCGACCATCCAGGGGCCTCCGATGGTGTGGGAGGCACCCCCAGGGGCCGTCATGCCTGGTCTATGTTTCTGCGGACCGGCGCTAAACATGGCCGCGGTGAGGTCTCCCGGCGCGGGGATTCGTTCCCAGGCGCTGGGAGAATCGGGCGCAGGCATATTTAAGTGAGCCTAATTGTTCACTTAAATATGTAAATCTGGATCTGGTCCAGCGAGGGGAAGATGGCCCTCTCTTGAAGTTTAACGGCCTTGTCATGTCACCGAATCAGGCATGACGAGGCAGTTCGATTGTGCACATGCTCTCAAAACCTTTGATGTTGCACCCATCAGAACAGATACAAGAATGCCAAATATCAAAAGTTGCAATAATTTATACTGTGTGACACAAGGGGTTGGTTGGCTGGCTAGTCGACTAGTTGGTCGTGGCGTGGCCGTGGAGAATGCACCTGGCAACTGTTGTCCCCCACGCTTTTGTTCAGTAGAAAGAAGTCGCAATGCCTGGACATGTTCCTTTTGCTTGCAGAGGACAAGCCTCTGTGCCTGAATTCAAAAGAACAAAGGGGGTCATCTTCTGATGACAGCTGCTCTTTCAGCCACTCTTGTCTTGTGCCATGCTGTTGCTTCCCCTCTCCCCAAAATGGTTTCAATCTTCTGTGTTCGTCGTCACCGCACTGCATTTGCCCAGTGTGCTTCATTTCTCTCCATCTGTGTCTCCCGGCAGTGTAAGGGGTGCGGTTTTGCCGGGTAAGTTAACGGAGTTTCAAACAGCGATGGAAGTACTGAACCTCGGCAGATTCGCAAGGCAGGGTTGCAGAGTCACAGGCCCTATTCATTGTCATCAAAACAGTGGGCAAGTAAACAAAAGCCTCTTGTCGGGTATTATAAGGACCGTGGAGCTCTGCTCCTTCTACAAGAATGGGAGTTGGACCGAAATCGAGGACTCGCTGGTTGCAATTAAGCTTTTAATTTGCGATTTGACGGAGAGTTTTACGATGGGGGTCAGGCTCTGGTTTCATGTGTTAGTGTTCGGCTTTTACTATCGTCAGCCTGGCAGGATTCCACTGGAGTCTGCATGAATCCACGACGAGCATTCCACAGAGGCGGGGGGGGGGGGGACTGGCACACTATATTTTTCATTACAGGACTTGGTTTCTAAGCCAGAAAATATATTGGAGAAGGGAAAAAAATCAAGCCTCTCGGAATGCAACCAGCCAGAACCAGGCAACCCAGCCCTTTAAATCAGATGTCAGACGCCAGTGTGGTTTGGTGCCTATTCAGATGGAAGCAAGTCCTCGATCCACCCACTTCTAAAATGATGCTTTAAATCATTGGGGTGTTCGAGGGCGGCACGGCGGCGCGGTGGTTAGCACTGCTGCCTCACGGCGCCGAGGTCCCACATACGATCTTGGCCCCGGGTCACTGCCCGTGTGGAATCTGCACATTCTCCCCGTGTCTGCGTGGGTCTCACCCCCACAGCCCAAAGATGTTCAGGCTAGGTGGATTGACCATGCTAAATTTAGCTGGTACCCCCCCCCCCCCCCACCCCCCACCACCTTTCCCACCCCACCCCTTACCCGTAGCCATGTCGACGTCTTCTCTCCGAGCGCTTATCCAATTCCCTTTTGGAAGCTGCGATTGAATCTCTGTCACTCCCTCGGGCAATGCTTTTCCAGACCCTAACCATTCACTGTTTTTTTTAAATGTTTTTTCTCATGGTTCTCTCTGGGGTTTTTTTCGCCTGCCACCTGTGCTGGCAAGCCCCATTATGTGGCACCTTATCCAACTTAAAAATCAAATCCAAGTTCTGTTCGTAAGTGGAGGAGAGAACTTGCATTTCTGTGGCACCTTTCACAGCCCCGGGGCCAACCCCATGCGGCCAGTGAAGTTCTTTTTACGTCTGTCCAAGGAGGGTGTTTGAGGCCTTTGCTTAACACCCCGTCAGCACCCCCTCAGTACTGCAGTGCAGTGTCCGCCTGGGTCCAAGCTCGGCACTCTGGAGTGGGACTTGAACCTGTGACTCTCGGACTCAGAGACTAGAATCTCAAGAAAGGTCATTTACTTTAAAACAACTTTGCTTGTTCAGTATAACGCTACTTGAGAAGGGGATAGAGAAGGCAAAGTGCGTTTGGGTAGGATCATTGGAGATGGAAGGTCACATGATAAAACCTCCAACTGGATTTGGCAACCCAACCATAATTTACTTTGAAACATCAAACATATGGTTTGATGCCAATTCGACGGCTGGGCCAAGAATGTACCAAATTACAGCATTTTGAAGCTTTTGGATATTGTGGCCTATTAAATGATGCATTATGAAGCCATGAGCCGCACCTAAAATTTAAATTGTTTATATTAACTTGTACACAGGGAAAAAAAAGAAATAAGAGAGTGCATTTATAAAGCACCTTTCACATCCCAAAGCCATCCCAAAGTGCTTTTCAGCCAATTATGTACTTTGAATTGACGGGGCATTGTTTTTAATCAGAACTTCCTGATGGGTCCACCTCAGGAACTCTGGACTTGTCAATACCTCACTAACGGGAAAGCAGCTTGCTGAGGCGATGCTATTGAATGATTATTTCTTCATTGCACTCCCATTTGTCCATCGTCTTCCAGCCCCACAATCCCTCGCTATTTCCATATGGACAGAGGGAGTGTCTCTCTATTTGTCTGGCACACATGCCCTCAGATTAATGAACGCTGAGGCCCAGCACCTTTGTCGGAGCTGTGGCTTCAGCCTGTACTGGGTGCGCTGAAATGAAGCCGCTTATTCTTATGTTGACACGTGCCAGACGCTGTATGGAGGTACTCAAAACTGTTTGTTTAAGCTGGCAAGGCCCTGGGTCCACGTTTCACATTTTTCTCCCGACATGCGTAGCTATGATGCATCCTTTGTGTTTTCCTGGATCCGTGTCTCTCTCCAACATTGACTGCCACTGTTTCCTGTTGCAAAATAACTTCCTCTACTTACCTCTGTCTATATATTTCTTCTCTTATCCATTAATGGCGTCTCTTCCATTCTTCTTTCAGTCCTTCCATAAATTTAACTATGATACATAATGGCGGTTCGCCATTGACCTTCACCGGGATCTTCCCGTCCGGCCAAGGTCCATGGCGTTTTGGCCAGCTCGCTGGGCCTGTCTCCAGCGAACCCACCGTGCTGGGAGGAAGGGGGCCTCCTTCAATGGTACCGGATAACCCTGCCCTAAATCTCAGCTGGACGAGGTTGGGGTTGGGCCCTGTCTTTGGTGACGCAGCTACTTTTGAGAGGATTCCCTCCCTGACGATACGGTGTTGACCGGCGGCTGATGGCTGCTCGCAGTGAGGTTAATCCGCCTGAGTGGCTTGACTCTGCGATGCGGGACGTCAGAGAGAGCATTGTCCTTGTTGGGAGGCCCACCTCTGCATGGTTGTGGTCCTGTTGCACTGGCCTACCGCCCATCCTGAGGGGTGCGGACGGGGATGAGGGGAAGCGGTGAGCAGCCCGGCTGAGTGCGGTCTCTGCGGTGAGATGATGGAGAGGTACCCAGCCGAGTTTGAGAAGCGGCTGCCATGTTTCGGGAATCTCGATCTGGAGGGCGGGCAGCTCAGATTCGATGGAGCACATTTAATCCGGTCTTCAAAGCCTGGGGTGGGCTGTCCTTCCAACATCTGGTTCTGTGTGGTCCTGTTTCTGGTGTCGGCCGAGAGGGGTGGGGACTGCCTGAACCAGCTGGGCTGTCCCTCACTGCGGGAGCCTGGGTTGGTGACTACCTGGGCTCGGCAGGCTGCAAGAACTCATGTTCTGATCATTGAAATCCTCAGAAGATAGGCAGCACGGTAGCCTTGTGGATAGCACAATTGCTTCACAGCTCCAGGGTCCCAGGTTCGATTCCGGCTTGGGTCACTGTCTGTGTGGAGTCTGCGCGTTCTCCCTGTGTGTGCGTGGGTTTCCTCCGGGTACTCCGGTTTCCTCCCACAGTCCAAAGATGTGCAGGTTAGGTGGATTGGCCATGCTAAATTGCCCCTTAGTGTCCAAAATTGCCCTTAGTGTTGGGTGGGGTTAGTGGGTTATGGGGATAAGGTGGAAGTGTTGACCTTGGGTAGGGTGCTCTTTCCAAGAGCCGGTGCAGACTTGATGGGCCGAATGGCCTCCTTCTGCACTGTAAATTCTATGATATAAGATCCTGAAGGGTGCTCTCCGATCTAGCATTTGTTCAAGAGCATGAAGGCACCAAAGCTAGACCCAGCCGTCCATTACAAAAACAGAATGGTCCAGATTCCTGCAACCTTTCCTAAAAGTGCATGCATTGCATCAGCGATGAAACATTTTTCTGACACCCTGTTAAGTAGGTTTGTGCTCCGTTAAGTCCCTCTGGAGTCTGGATGCTAGTAGAATTCTATGTGTGTGTGTGTGTGTGTGAGTGAAACCGGTCTTGCTGCAGAATTTGTAGCTGGATAAATATCTGGGAATGGGATTCGTGGCTTGAGGAGTAGGGAATGGAGGAAGCATTGAGCTCTTTGAAGCTATTCATTTCGGTGGCGACCAGCCGCTATCTTCATCCCCTGACCTGGATAGATATAGATGTGAGCAGTCCAGCACTGCGCAGGGCCCAGCAACTCCCATGGCCCAGTCTAAAGGCAGAACAGATGGTGAGGAAACAGGTATGCCAGATCACAGGCAGCATTAACGGGATGTACTGTGATTATGGGCAATGTACAAATTGTTATACAGCCAGGAAGGGAGTTCCTACTTTCAGCATTTGTCCTGATTTAACGAGGGACCACTCCCATGGGCTGTTCTGCCTTTGGCAGTGTCCGAGTACAGGCAGACAGCGCTGATGAACAACATAGAACATAGAATTTACAGTGCAGTTGGAGGCCATTCGGCCCATCGAGTCTGCACTGGCTCTTGGAAAGAGCACCCTACCTAAGCCCACGGCTCCACCCTATCTATCCCCGTAACCCAGTAATTCCACCTAACCTTTTGGATACTAATGGCGTAATTAAGCATAGCCAATCCACCTATTATGCACATCTTTGGACTGTACGAGGAAACCGGAGCACCCGGAGGAAACCCACGCACACGGGGAGAACGTGCAGACTCCGCACAGACAGTGACCCAAGCCGGGAATCGAACCTGGGACCCTGGGGCTGGTTTAGAACAGGGCTAAAGAGCTGGCTTTGAAAGCAGACCAAGGCAGGCCAGCAGCATGGTTCAATTCCCGTTCCAGCCTCCCTGAACATTCATTTCAATTTTCATTTCATTTCATTTTCTTAATTGAAGCCATAATGCTAACCACTTTGCTACCGCGCTGTCTGTAACTGCTGTGCTGATAGGTGGCATGGTACCACAGTGGTTAGCACTGTTGCTTCACAGCGCCAGGGTCCCAGGTTCGATTCCCAGCTTGGGTCACTGTCTGTATGGAATCTGCACGCTTTCCCCGTGTCTGCGTGGGTTTCCTCCGGGTGCTCCGGTTTCTTCCCACAAGTCCTGAAAGACGTGCTGTTAGGTGAATTGGACATTCTGAATTCTCCCTCAGTGAACGCGAACAGGTGCCGGAATGTGGCGACTAGGGGCTTTTCACGTACCTTCATTGCAGTGTTAATGTAAGCCAACTTGTGACAATAAAGATTATTATTAAAGAGGATTCATCAAGTTACCCATCCTAGGGCAGCACGGTGGCCTAGTGGTTAGCACTGCTGCCTCACGGCGCTGAGGTCCCAGGTTCGATCCCGGCTCTGGGTCACTGTCCGTGTGGAGTTTGCACATTCTCCCCGTGTCTGAGTGGGTTTCGCCCCCACAACCCAAAAATGTGCAGATAGGTGGATTGGCCACACTAAATTGTCCCTTAATTGGAAAAAATAATTGGGTAAGCTAAATTTTAAAAAAATTAAAATAAAAAAAAAATAAAAAAAGTTACCCGTCCTAAACCTTGATTTGTTTGTGAACCAAATTGTTTTGGGATGAGCGAAGGGGGACATCTTGTCACTTGCCTCCTACCCACCCACAGCTAAAAACATAAAGAACCATCAGCCTCCTCTGCTCTGGCCTGACGCTCTTGGAGTGAAGGAGCTAAACCAGAGGCCGACACACCGTGTGGAGTTGGCAACCCCCCCCCCCCCCCCCGGATTATCCTGGAATCTCAATGTATCCTCTCAGTGCTATGAGCAATCCCAAAGATCCCAAAGCACCTCAGTGCCAATAAAGCACTTTTGACGTGTCCTTGCTGTTGTAATGTTGGAAACACGGCTGTCAATTTGTGTACAGCAAGCTCCCGCAAACATCACTGTGATAAGGACCAAGTCATCTCTTTTCAATTATGTTGATTGAGGGGATAAATATTGACCAAGGCTGCAGGGCGAATTCACCTGCTCTTCATTGAAATAGCACTACAACAGGGATGGAGCAGTGGTGCTAATTCTGTTTTTGCCAATGAAGGGGCAGTTTAGTGTGGCCAATCCCCCAGTCCAACGCCGGCATCTCCACATCATGTTTTTTTTCCAGCGGGGGGTGGGAAGGTGTCGCGTTGCATTGAGCTGAGCGGCAGGTGGCCAGTGGCCAGGTAACTGGAGGTGGGCAGTCATGCCGTCAGGAATGCATTCTTGGAAACCCCAGAGGGCGGAGGGGCCAGAAATTGGAGATGCTTTCAGCCCTGTGAGGATGTTTCTCCACATGGGATAAGTTAGAACTCTGGGCACAGTTTCAAAATAAGCCCCCCCCCCCCCCCCCCCCCCCCCCCATTGAAGGCTGAGAGATGGAAGAGTTTATTCTTTGAGGGTGGTGAGTGTTTTGATTTCTCTTCCTCTGAGAGTAGCGGAGGCCGGGTCACTTGAAGGCTCAGTTAGACAGGTTCTTGAAGAGCCAGTGACTGGCAGAGCAGGTTCAAGGGGCCGAATGGCCTGGTACGACCCTTGTTTCTATATAGTAGGTGCTATATAAATAAATGCAAGTTCTTTCTTTCTCTATCTCCCTCCTGGGCTGCTCCATTGGGTGGATGCTTCTGGATGAAGGTGCCCATGTTGGCATCGTCTGCTTCCCCTCAGTCCAGGTCCAAGACACCCTGGGGTACTAATCTTCCACTTTAGCGTAGTCTCTCTGTAGTCCTTTCCTGCTTTACACCGTGTAAAACTGGGGCAATATCTTAGCAGGATGTCTCCAGTCGTACGAAGCCATTGACTATAATAGCCGGGGGAACAAAATAATTATACGAACACACACAGCACCACCCAAAAAATAAAGTACAAGAGATTAGGCAACATGCCCAGCTGCTGGCCTTGAAGTGACCTTGTTTGAAGCCTTTCTGTCACAGGAATGGGACCGAAAGCATCTGTAGGGCGTGTGCGGAGAGCAAATCCCCGAGACACTGCCAGCTGCAGCCACTTAACACCATCTAAACCTCGGGAGGGTATTTCTGGTGAGGGGCTGGGGAGAGAGGTCACTGCTTGTGGATTCTAAGGATTTATTTTTGTTAAGTAGCATGACATTACGGCTGGTAAAACTAATGCTTTGCGCAGTGTTATACTGTACCCCAGATATCTGCGAGTTGGTTATATCCCACAAGGGGAGGAATGACTTGTGTACAATGCCTGTGGTTCATTGCTTTGAGTCGCATTTCCAAAGCAGTACAAATGGATAAGGAGCATTTGACTTAGGCTTACTCCTCTTTTCCCGCCCCTTCCCCCAGCGCTTACTCTGCCGTCCTCTCCATGTCCTTATTAAACTCCCTTCCTCTCTCTCTCTGTCTGTTTATCTACCTGTGTTGTGTTACAGCGTATCCCAAGGGTCATGTTCCCACCCCCTGCGCATTTTTGTTACTTTACACTTACTCTCAGTCATGCTTTGTTTGATTATGCCTCTTGCGATGTTTTATTAGGTTAAAGATGCTACTTACTTCGAATTTACAGTGCAGAAGGAGGTAATTCGGCCCATCGAGTCTGCACCGGCCCTTATGCAAGTTGTTGTTGCGAAGGACTAAATCCCAAGGATCCTGGAAACCAGTCGAATTTTACCCTAACAGGCGCCAAATGGTGTGTGTCCACAGCCCATTGAAGCTGGGTAATCATCCGGCTGGGAATGGGAGATGTGATTTTAGGGATAGCTGCAGATCTGAAGCAGTCAAATACTGCCCAGGATCCCAGTGACTCCTGTGTTTGGTGGAGCAATAGACCTGAGAGGGACAGCAAACCATCCATGAATAGGCGGGGGATGTGCGTGCAATGGTCTGGTTGTGCTGTTCCCAGAGACCTGAATGGGTCGGGGATAGTTTTCCAGATCTTTCCGTTGGACGGGAGGTAAATTGCTGAGTACAGTATGGAGGGTTCATCCTGGTCCCGAGGCGGAGGGGGGGCTGTTGGAGGTGCTGTCTTTGAGGTGATGCCTAGGCCGATTGTCAGTGTGGCCACGCAACAGTGTGGGACGTCCCTGGCAGGCCTTGCTATGCCACAAGGCAGGAGTGCGAGGGAATACTCTCCATTTGCCTGGATGTGTGCAGCACCAACAATGTTCAAGAAGCCCTCTTGATTGTCACCCCAAACACTTCTTTGACCACTGACGCACAGTTGCAGCCCTGTGTACCATCTGTAAGGTGCACTGCAGGAACTCGCCAGGGCTCCTTAGGCAGCACCTTCCAAACTCGCGACCGTTACCATCTAGAAGGACAAGGGCAGCAGACCCGACCCATGGGAACACCACCACCTACATGCTCCCCTCCGAGTCACACATCACCCCGACTTGGAAATATATCCTTCACTGTCACTGGGTCAAAGTCCTGAAACTCCCTAACAGCACTGTTGATGTACCTACGCCACATGGATTCAGCGGTTCAAGAAGGCAGCTCACCACCATCTTCTCAAGGACAATTAGGGATGGGCAACAAATGTTGGCCTAACCAGTGATGCCCACATCCCATAAATGATTTTTTTTTTCAGTCAGGCAGCATCTGTGGTGAGACAAGCAGAGTTAACGTTTCAAGTCCATAAGAAGGAGCATACAGACTCAAAACATCAACTCCTTTCCTCTCTCCACAGATGCAGCCTGACCTGCTGAGTTTATCCAGCGTTTTCTGATATTTGTGTTATTTGTGGAAGCTAATTTGAGCACAAATTAGTTGTGTTTCCTACATTCCGATATAATTTCACTTGCGGAATATCACATGCGGAGTCTGCATGTTCTCCCCGTGTCGGCGTGGGTTTCTTCCGGTTTCTTGCCACAAGTCCCGAAAGACGTGCTTGTGAGGTGAATTGGACATTCTGAATTCTCCCTCTGTGTACCCGAACAGGTGTTGGAATGTGGTGGCTAGGGGATTTTCACAGTAACTTCACTGCAGTGTTAATGAAAAAGAGAAAAAATGAAATGAAAACCGCTTATTGTCACAAGTAGGCTTCAAATGAAGTTACTGTGAAGGGTACTGTGTTACTGGTACGGGAATTGAACCGTGCTGCTGGGCTGCCTTGGTCTGCTTTAAAAGCCAGCGATTTAGCCCTGTGCTAAACCAGCCCCAGAGAGTAATGGAGTGTTTTTTTTTTATAAATGTTTTTATTCAGTTTTCGTATTTTATATTGAACAAATTACAAATTGTTAGGAGAGAGAAACAAAAAAAAAAAAAAAACAAACAAAAACAAACACGCAAAAATTAACATACATATTTACAGGTAAGCATCTTCGTAGTAGTAACTGCGCCCCCCCCCCCCCCCCCTCAACATGTTTATTTAGCTTGGTTTTGGGCCTTAGCTAGCCATCGAACCCCCGTAACGAACCTGTAGCCCCCCCCCCCCCCTCCCGCTACCTTCCCCCGACTATTCTTCCTCTTGTACATTGGCCACAAACAGGTCCCGGAACAGTTGCATGAATGGCTCCCACGTTCTGTGGAAGCCGTCGTCCGACCCTCGGATGGCAAATTTGATTTTCTCCATTTGGAGAGATTCCGAGAGGTCGGACAGCCACTCCGCAGCTCTGGGCGGTGCTGCTGACCGCCAGCCAAACAGGATTCTACGGCGGGCGATCAGGGAGGCAAAGGCAAGGGCATCCGCCCTCCTCCCCAGGAATAGATCTGGCTGTTCTGAAACCCCGAAGACCGCCACTATCGGGCATGGCTCCACCCTCACTCCCACCACTTTGGACATTACCTCGAAGAAGGCTGTCCAGTACTCCACGAGTCTGGGGCAAGACCAGAACATGTGGGCGTGGTTGGCCGGGCCTCTTTGGCACCGTTCACATCTGTCTTCCACCTCCGGGAAGAACCTACTCATAGTAATGGAGTGTTAATGTAAGCCTACTTGTTGATGTGTTATCTGAGTTGGTTTTACATCGACTGCAACTGGATGCAGTGAGACTCGAATCAGACTTCCTAGGGATGGTCCAACACTGTTTTATTGAACTTGTTTGTTGCTGTACATAATCTGCTGTGGGTTGACACTCTATTAATCTAAACTGTTAACCTCAGACTGGCTTGACCAGACTAGCTCTCTGCCACATGGAGAAGGTGCTTATGGCCTTGTGCACTCTAACTATCTCTGTAACTGTATCCAGTGAGAAGAGGCAGAGTCTTAATGCCTCGTGTGTTTTATAGTGGTGGTGTCCTGTCTGGTGATTGGTTGTTCTGTGTCGTGTGTGTTCATTGGTTATCCTGTGTGTCAATCATTGCCTGTCTGCATCTCATTATATCCATGAGTGGACACTTGTGACAACAATAAAGATTATTATTATTATTATCGTTGGTGAGAAAGAGGGAGAAGCAATCTGAACGCAGGGACAGAGGATGAGTACAGCTTTGGTAGGCTGAACGTAAACCTCCCTCTTGCGTATGAGCATGGTGCATGGCTCGGCAGGAGTTCTGTGAAGGACTGAGTGACGAAGCAATAAAGTCATATTTCCCTAGTTGCAAAAAGTTTTTGGATTATTTGGGGTAAGACAAGAAAAGTGGAGACTGCAGTCATAATCTGGGAGTTATGTTCTGTGCTATCTCTCTCTCTCTCTCTCTCGCTCCCTCTCAACCATCCCTCCCCCTCCTCCATCTCGCAGCTATCAAGAATTTCAGGAATTCCTGCTAACTTTAGTAGGCGTTGTCTAATCTGCTAACCACAGTAGTTTGATCTTCCAACCCCAGTAGACAACATTCCTATCCGGAACTAGAGTGAGGCAAGAGAGCAGGGTTTCATTTATTTTGTTTTAAGCACAAATCATTCCTCTGCCTTTCAGATAAGAAAAATACGATGTTGTAGTGAGGCCGTGGTTGGAACTGACGTGTTCGGGCCCCTATTCCTCACCTTCCGTGACCCTGGTGCATCTCGATTGGCATTTGGTTGGCATGGGGCTACCAGAGGGAGCCTAAAAAATGCATTATGCAAGACACAGTTTTAAAACATTTTCCAATTAAGGGGCAATTTAGCGTGGCCAATCCACTTAACTGCACATCTTTGGTTGTGGGGGAGAATGTGCAAACTCCACACGGACAGTGACCCGGGGTTGGGATTGAACCCGGGTCCTTGGCGCCAGGAGGCAGCAGTGCTAACCACTGCACCACCGTGCCGCCCTTTTTCTGCACTAATTTGAGGACCAGCCTGACCCGCTCAGATTTGTCAAAGTGCTGATTGTCACAACAGTTCTGCGGCTAAACTAGGACACGACTACAGTTTGATTGGCACGTTTCCCAACCTTTGTACAATGAAATGCCTCATGATGTCGCCGAGCATTGCTCATTTCAGAACCTCTTTGTGTCGGAGGAGGCCATTGGACCCATCGCACCTGTGCCAGCCCTCTGAAAGAGCTCTCCACTTTGGCCCACAAACATCTTTCCGTGCAGCCCTGCAAGTATTCTCCTTTCCCGTGGAATTTGTGGAATTCCCTGTCGAAAGATGTTGAATTTGCTTACACCACCATTTTAGAGAAGTCCATCGAGGAAGTCCTGACCTGCTCCATTTTGAAAGGGTGCCCTGATCTCTCAGTGAGCTTGAGGGTGCCCATGCGCAATGTCACCACCCCACACACAAGGGCATTACCCGCTCTAAGATCGCTGAGGCCCCATCCTCCCACTTCAGGCCTTCCCATGATGCTTACAAACATCCCCCCCTTTCAGGACTCCCAAGCCTCACCTTCCAGAGGCCCATTCCCCCCCCCCCCGCCCCTTACCCTTCATAGCCTCCCACCCCTCCTTTCATACGTTTAGACCCTCTCAGGCCCTGACCGTTGGCAGTGCCGCCTGTGCACCCTGGCAGTCCCACCCTGATGCCCTGTCTGTTCCTTCCAGCCTGGCGGTGCCAGGGTGCCAGTTGGAGAACTCGAGTGCCACCCTGCCCTGTTGCTGACCACCTCCAATGGCTTGGGAGGGTGCTGTCCCACAAGGCCCACGTTGTGTGGACTAGAACTAAATGGCACCCAACTGGGGACATGGCCGGGAGATCGCGTCCAATGTGTTGATGTACCCCCCCTGGGCCTCAGAACCCTGACATCAGGATAAAATGGACGCCTCGAGCACTGCCCGGCCAGTAGCAAGGCGGCACAGCAGCCTCCTTGAATTCGGGCCGCAGGGTGGCCACTTTTGAGCATGCCGTTCCATTAAGGAGTGGGAGCAGGCACCCGATGACCAACACTAAAGCTCTGGAAAGCTGACTGGGAGAGGTGGCTGCTTCTGAGGCAGGCAGGTGTCCAGGAGGAGTTTGCCACAATGTGGGGTTTGCACATTCCCCCCCCCCCCCCCCCCCCCCTGTTTGCGTGGGTTTCGCCCCCACAACCCAAAGATGTGCAGGGCAGGTGGATTGGCCACGCTAAATTGCCCCTTAATTGGAAAGAAAAATACATCAGTTGTTATTGACTTGTCATGTGAGAGTACCTTTAAGAAATGGGTGTTTATTACTGCAGTGATGTCAGAGAGTGGGTGGAGCTGGGCTGTCTGTCAGCTTTTTACTTTGGTTTTAGACTGTTTGCTGCAGGGTGTGTTTTAGCTGCAGTCACAGCCAGAAGGTCTATTAGAATCTTTCTCTGTAATCTAAAGACTGTAAATCGATCCTGGTGATTTAAAACAAATAACAGTAGTAACTTTAACCTGATGTGCTTCTGGTAAAAAGTGTTTTAAGTCTCATGGATGTTAAAAGGACAGCTTAAAGAATTACTTAGTGTTGTATTCTTTGGGGGTTGTATTTGAATTGATGGTTGCTAAGACTTTCACTGTATGTTTTAAAAAGGTTAACATGAGTTCATAGAATAAAAATTGTTTTGCTTTAAAAAATACTTTTCCATTTCTGCTGTACCACACCTGTAGAGTGGGCCGTGTGCTCCCCATACCACAATCTAGTTGTGGGTCAGGTGAACTCCATGATACAGTTTGGGGTTCTCTAAACCCTGGCCCATAACAGACTTTTATATGAGATGTAGCGATCTGCGAATATTGGATCCTGTAAAGCTCAGATTATTGAGCCATTGATTTCCCGGTGGGTTTAATGCACTAACTTACATCGCAGTGAAACATACAGAAAAGAGCTATTTTGCCCCATTCCCATTTTATTCCCGTTTTATTACACCCCAGTGCAATAGCTGGAGAATCTTATTTTGATTCCTCGCCCCATCACCATGACTCTTCACTGAAGACCTTGGAATCTTTCTGAGGAATACTCATTACGATAAAAGCAGAAAAGCAAACTTGAATGTTATGTTGGGTGGGAGGGTTGACGGGAGTAAACCAACTGACGGTGTGAGTCGCAGGACTGCGTTGCATTGTGTGTTTAGGTTGTTCTACCTCCTGACTGCTTTGTACTTTTTAAAAATAAATTTAGAGGACCCAATTCATTTTTTTTTTCCAATTAAGGAGCAATTTGGCGTGGCCAATCCACCTAACCTGCACATCTTTAGGTTGTGGGGGCGAGACCCATGCAGATACAATGGGAATGTGTAAACTCCACTCGGACAGTGATTCGGGGCCAGGATTGAACCCAGGTCCTTGGCGGCATGATGCAGCAGAGCTAACCACTGCGCCACCGTGCTGCCCTTCCTGACTGCTTTGTAATGTCCTGATCAGACCTGGTATCTATGGGCTGGTTCCATTGTAACAGAGACCAGCAGAGCTGTCGATTGATCACAAACAAGTTGGACAATATGCTTTCAGCACTTTGATTTAAGAAACCCAACAGTCTGCACTTCTTTCTCCCTGCCCACTGTATTCTGGCAGAGAATACCAGCGGGTATGAGTGAAGGCCTCTTCCATCCGGCAGGATTCATTGACTTGGAATGAGCGTGTGGTTGGACCCACATCGACAAAGTCTCTCAGCATTTTGATCTGAGGGTTGGCATATGCGTCTGCCGGGTGCGGCTGTAGTTTGGCTCGGATTCAGATCCATTTTCCTGGATCTAAGTATGAATGATCACAAGATTGTGATGCCTTTAAAAGGGCCACTGATGTCAGGGAGGGTGGAGAGGTACAGACTCCACCGCCGCTGTCTCGTGTCTCATGGGGACAAGGCTATGATTGAAGATTTTTCCAGCTCTCCAGTCCGACGAGAAGGCCACGGCCGGTACGTTTACCGGATTAAAGGCTGGTTCATTACCTGGGTTAGAATCCAGTTCAAACTGAGGGAGCAAGTGTTGTCTTCTCTAGCTGTGAGACTTCATTGTGAAATGACACAACCCTCCTTCCACAAATGGTGCCTGGGCATTTCCAGCGTTTTCTGGCCTCTGCCATGCTCTGTCGACTGGCCGGTATGAATGATGAACGACAGAACGTCTAGTTTAAATAATTTATTGTGGAACAGCCGCGTGATAAAGATAACTTGGATCAATAAAAGAATAAACTACTCACGCTAACTAACTATTATATAGCTACTGCAAAATACGTCTATCCTCCAACACGACTTACCCCCAACTCCCCAGGCACAGGTTCATTTGGTGAGTTCACACTGCCACCTGGTGGTCGGAGGTTGTGTATAATATTATCTACAGAATTGCTTGATGCATCTCATCACAGTTTCCAGCATCCATGGCGTTTTGCTGTTGTTTGAGCTGTCATCATCCACTCCTCAGAGGTCATAGGTGTATTGTTTTTAAAAAACTGCCTTTCATTTAGCACCGATTTCAGCCTGGCACCGATTACAATTTCCCTCCGAAGCCACAGGCTGAATGATTTGGGAAATGGAGAACCTGTCAGATTGACGCATCAGGCCTTCACGCACAGGGCTGGGGGGCAATGTCAAGGGCACTATTCACTTTACTCTCCTTTTCATGACTTGACCTCGGAATGTTAGGTGGATTGGCTATGCTAAATTGCCCTTAGTGCCCAAAAGGGTTGGGTTAGGTGGGGTAATGTGGATAGGCTGGGTGGCGTGGGAACAGGGTGGAGGCGTGGGCTTAGGTAGGGTGCTCTTTCCGAGGGCCGGCGCAGACTCGATGGGCCGAATGGCCTCCTTCTGCACTGTAAATTCTATGTTTCATGCAAACACTGGATGCCCGGAATGGGAAGATCTGGAAGTTCTCCAACACTAACATGCATAACCTTGCGACACACCAAGAAGATGAAAGAGGTGGGAAAACGTAAACACAGCAGAATGGTGAAACTCTTCACTTTTTCAATGGCTCAGAGTTCACCCAAATATCTCTCCAGTTTACATTTATCTAATATAAATCAGTGCTCTCCGACGCTGCTTACCTGACTTAACTCCATGCTGAAAGATGAACAAGGAGCAGAAAAAGGCCGTTCAGCCCCTCGAGCCTGCTCCACCATTTAATAAGATCATGGCTGATCCGATAGTGACCTCAAATCTGCCTCCCTTCTACCCCAGATAACCTATTACCCAAAGTATATGATACATAGCCTTCCTGACTTTCCTCCTTGGCGGTTTGTTTCCTGACAGCTGGGATCCATTTGTTGCTGCTTTCTGAGCCCTTGTATAGGTCCTTTTGTATGATGGCCAGAATGAATGTGTGAAACATTCCCAATGCTGCATTACTTTGACCTTCAGCGTTCAGATCTATGAACGTCTAATGTTGTTCATGCAAGTTACGAAAAGCATCCAGTCTCCGCCTCCTACTGAGAATTAGATATGGCCTTCGATTGTAAAAGTGGGGGCCAGTTTAGCTCAGTCGGCTGTACAGCTGGTCCTTGATGCAGAGCGAGGCCAGCAGCCCGGGTTCAATCCCCCGTACTGGCTGACGTTATTCACGAAGGCCCCGCCTTCTCGACCTGGCCCCTCGCCTGAGGTGCGGTGACCCTCAGGTTAAATCACCGCCGGTCAGCTCTCCCCCCTCAAAGGGGAAAGCAGCCGGTGGTCATCTGGGATTGTGGTGATTTTACTTACTTAAAGTAAATTATTCAGTCATTTGAATTCAGCAACCTAAAGAACACAGCGACAAGAGGGTTTAGTGACTCTCGTTTCCGCCCCCCCCCCCACCACCCTCCAGGAGATTGTGGGTATACAATTCACTTGAAGCCACTTCAGAGGCTTGAGAGCAATGTTGGTGGCTGACCCTGCCATTTTTAATATCTTTAAATCTTTTTAAAATGGTGTATTTTGTTTTGAAGTGTCGTCACTGTGGTCATGTTGGAAACGCAGCAGCCAATTTATGCACTGTTAGCTCCAAAGACCGCGGGTGGAATTCTCCGCTCCCGGGAAAAATCGGGCCGCTCCTCGCCCCCTATTCTCCCCTCCCGGCGGGGCCAGGAGCGGCGTTCCATAACTCTCGGCCGTGGGGGCGTCGCGCCAAGAATGACACGGCCGGAGCGCCTAATCACGTCAGCCGCGCATGCGCAGGTTGGCCGGCTCCAACCCGCGCATGCATGGCTGACGTCATGACGTTGACGGCACCAACCCGCGCATGCGCGGTGGTCGTCTTTCCCCTCAGCCGTCCCGCAAGATGTGGCGGCTTGATCTTGCCGGGCGGCGGAGGGGAAATAGTGCGTCCGATTTGGACGCCGGCCCGACGATCGGTGGGCACCGATCGCGGGCCTGTCCCCTCCCGAGCACAGTCGTGGTGCTCTTTCCCCTGTACTCCCCCCACAAGCCCCAGACGGGCATATCTCACCCGTTTCACGACGGCAGCGACCAGTTGTGTTTGCCGCCGTCGTGAAACGGTCACGAACGGCAGGCCGCGCGGCCCATCCGGGTCGAAGAATCGCCGCTCGCCATTAAAAACGGCGAGCAGCGATTCTTCCGAGCTGGGGGGGGGGGGAATCGTGGGGGGGGGGGGGGGGGTGCCAGGGGGACGTGGAATTTGTCGGGGGGGCCCTCCTGCGATTCTCCCACCCGGCGTGGGGAGCGGAGAATCACGCCCCGCATTGTTCCTAAGATTCATAAGATATAGGAGCAGAATTAGGCCATTTGGCCCATCACGTCTGCTCTGCCATTCTATCATGGCTGATATGTTCCTCATCTGCTACCGACAATGTTACAGACCAAGAGCTGATTTGCGAAATCAGCCGGAGCATCTCCTCCCTAGAACACGTGTGGTCAGCACTGTTGCTTCACAGCGCCAGGGTCCCAGGTTCGATTCCCGTCTTGGGTCACTGTCTGCGCGGAGTCTGCACGTTCTCCCCGTGTCTGCGTGGGTTTCCTCCGGGTGCTCCGGTTTCCTCCCACAAGTCCCTAAAGATGTGCTTGTTAGGTGAATTGGACATTCTGAAGGAGCGCTGCACTGGCAGAGATGTGGCGACATGTCCCACCTGCCCTCTGCCCATCTGCCCTCTCAGGTAGTCGGTCACGTCCTGGTTTTCTAGAAGGATGGGTGGTGCACGCCAATGCACTTTGGGACGGTCTTGAGATGGCAGCCGACACAATAGTCTTTGCGTGGAGGGGGGGGGGGCAGGAGGTGATCCAAACCTCTGGTGCATTAATTTCAAAGTGTGTTTAGTTCTGCCTATCCGGGTTTTTAAAAAAATCTTTTCACGAGGGCACGTTGCACTGACTATTATTTTTGGACAAATAGCAGACAGTCTGCACCAGGGCCCGTACACTTCCTCCTGCAGTAAACTCGATGGGAAACGCGCAGGTTGTGGAAATCGTTAAATGTCAGGCGATGCCTCTGTGGGAAGGATAAGTGCTCCTCAGAGGGTGCCGCGCGGGTGGGATCTGTTGTCAAAACACTGAAAGGATGTCAGAGGAGAAAGAGGGAGGCCATTAAGCTGCTCGAAATGGGCCCTGTAAACCACTCAAAGCGGTTTTGCTTCCATTCTCTCTCATGACTGCACAGAACATGCCGGATGGGGGGGGAGGGAAATGCGATGTGATGTTACAATGCCCCTGGCAGGCAGGGTCACTCCCTGCACCGTTTAATCTCCCTTTATCGCGGGCTCCACCTATTGCATTGTTTGGGTTTTCCCCAGAAAGATTCATTAATTTGAATCACACAACTGAAGTACAGCAACAGCTGGAAGCTTCGTTTCTACAAGGTTCAAATATCTGATTGTTTGAATTAAAGCTGAGAGTTCCTTGCGTTTACATTGTGTCTCTCGCAATCACCCAACGTCTCAAATATGCATTTTTAAAATTTTAATTATTTTTATTTTTAATATCTTTAAATCTTTTTAAAATGGTGTATTTTTCTTGAAGTGTCGTCACTGTTGTCATGTTGGAAACGCAGCAGCCAATTTATGCACAGTAAGCTCCAAAGACCGCATTGTTCGTAAGATTCATAAGATATAGGAGCAGAATTAGGCCATTTGGCCCATCACGTCTGCTCTGCCATTCTAGCACGGCTGATATGTTGCTCATCTGCTACCGACAATGTTACAGACCAAGAGCTGATTTGCGAAATCAGCCGGAGCATCTCCTCCCTAGAACACGTGTGGTCAGCACTGTTGCTTCACAGCGCCAGGGTCCCAGGTTCGATTCCCGGCTTGGGTCACTGTCTGTGCGGAGTCTGCACGTTCTCCCCGTGTCTGCGTGGGTTTCCTCCGGGTGCTCCGGTTTCCTCCCACAAGTCCCAAAAGATGTGCCGGTTAGGTGAATTGGACATTCTGAATCCTGTACCCGAACAGGCGCCGGAGTATGGTGACTAGGGGATTTTCACAGTAACTTAATTGCAGTGTTAATGTGAGCCTACTTGTGACACTAATAAAGATTATTGTAGAAACCTGACCATTCAGCACTGGAGAATCTAAGTTGAGATAGCATCACAATATGGGGAGTGTGTGAGGAAATATTTTGGATTGTCCCTGAGGTATGATGATATTTACAATGTCCCCCCTCTGCCTCTTCCTCTCCCCCCCCCCCCCCTTCCATTTTCCCCTCTCCTATTGTCAAGGGCCTTTCCCTCCCTCCCTGTCGCTGGTGTCACGGGTGCCAGATGCCCTGTGATGAATGCAAACGTAAAAGCACGTCTCGGTCTCGATGTTTCCCCCCTCGCTTTTGAAATTTGTTTCGCAGTTTCTCTGAGTTGGATTACTGACTGAGGAAGAGTGGCAGGTTTGGGGTCAGCGTGGGGTGGTGGTGGTGTGGGGGAGAGTGGACCTTGAGAAGGTCATCGACCTTTGGCCTTTCGTGTCAGCCTGAAGCCTGGTTCCCAGTAATGAGCCTATTGAGTGAAAAGACATTTCCATGGAAACCTAGCCGTAACTCTCCTCATCTGAAATACCTTAAAGGCGGAGGAGCCCCCTGACCTGGATATGCGCAGTTTATAGAAGGGATTGCTTGTGTAGGACTGTTAACAGTAGAACTTAACACGGAAGCACAAATACTTCTTCCCGTTTATACAATGACCTGAAAATTCCTGAGTGGGGTATGGGATTCATTCTTAGTTTCCGCCTCCTCAGCACAAGCTTCAGACATTCCTTTCCATCTCCCGGGCAATTCAATTGTTTATGGTGTCAGATCCCAGGAGCATTGGGAGTTGGGTAGCGTTTTTAGTTCAGACATGATTCTATCATCGAGGGCCCAGAGCATTTAGGAACAGAAGGAGATGGTGCCTTTCACAACCTCAGGGGGCATCAAGTGATTCACAGCCGGTGGAATACTTTGAAAGTGTATTCACTCTGACAAGGTGTGGCGAATGTAATATATATATGTATATATGATAATTCACACTGTCTTTGTAAGCGCAGTAGTGCTATCCTACCACTAGGGGGAGTAGCTCTGAGAGTACTCAGGAACTTGTACTGGGCTCCACCCTTGGCTCCGCCCACGACTCCTCCCCTTATTGCAGCTGTATGAATATCCTTGTCCAGAGTCAGCCTGAGTTCACTAAGAGTTCATCAACGGGTAACAGGCTGGCTCTGAAGTAAGTCGATTAAAGCCTAGATTCATTTTTTTTGAAATAATTTTTATTGAAAAATTTTGAGTTTATACAACAATAACGCACCATGGTAAAATACCAAAAATGACAATAATATTAACAATCATAAACATTCGCCCCACCTCCATGAACAACACAGCATTTTAACAACAATGCAAATTAACACAATATAAAGTTACAGAATAGACACTACAATAAGGAACACCCCCCCCCCCCCCGCCCCCCCAGGTTGCTGCTGCTATAGACCAAGATACCTATCTTTGAGCCAGGAAGTCCAGAAAAGGCTGCCATCGTTTATAGAACCCTTGTATTGATCCTCTCAGGGCAAATTTGACCTTTTCCAATTTTATAAATCCCGCCATGTCACTGATCCAGGTCTCCACGCTTCGGGGCCTTGCATCCTTCCATTGTAACAGAATCCTTCGTCGGGCTACTAGGGACGCAAAGGCCAGGACACCGGCCTCTTTCGCCTCCTGCACTTCCGGCTCTACCGCAACTCCAAAAATCGCGAGTCCCTACCCTGGTTTGACCCTGGATCCAACCACCCTCGACACCCTCCCCGCCACCCCCTTCCAGAATTCTTCCAGTGCTGGGCATGCCCAGAACATATGGGCGTGGTTCGCTGGACTCCCCGAACATCTGGTGCACCTGTCCTCACCCCCAAAGAACCTACTCATCCTAGTCCCGGACATGTGGGCCCGGTGCAGCACCTTAAATTGGATGAGACTAAGCCTCGCACATGAGGAGGAAGAGTTGACTCTCTCCAAGGCATCCGCCCAGTCCCGTCCTCTATCTGCTCCCCAAGTTCCCCCTCCCATTTAGCCTTCAGCTCCTCCACTGACGACTCCTCCACCTCCTGCATTACCTTATAGATGTCAGACACCTTCCCCTCTCCGACCCACACCCCCAATAGCACTCTGTCCATCGTCCCCCGTGACGGCAGCAGAGGGAATCCCTCTACCTGTCGCCTAGCAAACGCCTTTACCTGCAAGTATCTGAACATGTTCCCTTGGGGAAGGCCAAATTTATCTTCCAGTTCCCCCAGGCCCGCAAACCTCCCGCCAATAAACAGGTCCCTCAATTTGCTGATGCCCGCCCTTTGCCACCCCCTAAATCCCCCATCCTTGTTCCCCGGGATGAACCGATGATTGCCACCCAGTGGAGCCTCCATCGAGCCCCCTGTGTCCCCCCGATGCCGTCTCCACTGTCCCCAGATTCTTAGGGTCGCCGCCACCACCGGGCTCGTGGTAAACCTCTTAGGGGAGAGCGGCAACGGTGCCATTACCATGGCACCCAGGCTCGTACCTCTACATGACGCCATCACCATTCTTTTCCACGCCGCCACTCCCCCCTCCATCACCCATTTACGCACCATTGACACATTGGCTGCCCAATTGTACCCCAGAAGGTTGGGCAGTGCCAGCCCGCCTCTATCCCTCCCTCGCTCCAGGAACACCCTCTTCACTCTCGGAGTCCCATGTGCCCACACAAAGCTCAAAATACTGCTAGTCACTCTCCTAAAGAAGGCCCTGGGGATAAAGATGGGCAGGCACTGAAAGAGGAACAAGAACCTCGGAAGCACCGTCATTTTGACGGACTGTACCCTCCCCGCCAACGATAACGGCAGCATGTCCCACCTCTTGAACTCCTCCACCATCTGATCTACAAGTCTGGTGAAGTTATGCTTGTGAAGAGTCCCCCAGTCCCTGGCCACCTGCACCCGCCTAAAGCTCTCCCCTGCCCGCCTAAGCGGGAGCCTACCAATTCCTTCCTCCTGTTCTCCAGGGTGAACCACAAACACCTCGCACTTGCCTAAATTTAATTTATAACCTGAAAAGGTCCCAAACTCAGCTAGCAACTCCATCACTCCCGGCATCCCTCCCACCGGGTCCGCCACATACAGTAACAGGTCGTCGGCATACAACGACACCCTATGTTCCTCTCCACCTCGCACCAAGCCTCTCCACCTCTCTGAATCCCTCAACGCCATCGCCAGCGGCTCGATTGCCAGTGCAAACAACAAGGGGGACAGGGGGCAACCCTGCCTGGTCCCTCGATAAAGCCGGAAGTACTCCGACCTCCTCCTATTCGTGGCCACGCACGCCATTGGGGCCTCATATAGCAGCCTTACCCATCTAATGAACCCTTCACCAAATCCAAACCTCCCCAACACCTCCCATAGGTACCCCCACTCCACTCTTATCGAAGGCCTTCTCCGCATCCAGCGCCACCACTATCTCTGCCTCCCCCTTAATCGCCGGCATCATGATGACATTCAATAATCTCCGCACATTCGTGTTCAGCTGCCTTCCCTTCACAAAACCTGTCTGGTCCTCGTGCACAACCCCTGGCACACAGTCCTCTATCCTGGTGGCCAGGATTTTTGCCAGGACCTTAGCACCAACGTTGAGGAGAGATATGGGCCTGTATGAACCACATTGCTGGGGGTCCTTATCCCTCTTTAAAATTAACGAGATCACGCCCGCGACATCGTCGGGGGCAAAGTCCCCCCTTTCCCACGCTTTATTGTAAAGCCTAGATTCATATCGGAAACACGTGTCTGGTGAATTGATGGTTCCATCACAAGGTATGAAATGTAGCAGTCTATCGGTAGTGAGCAAGGTCCCCCAAACAGCAATGCAGTGACCATCCGCTGATTTGCGCAGGTCCTCCTGGTGCAGGAATAAATATTTGTCAGGCCCCTGGGGAGAATCGGAACGCTCTTCCTCACAATCGTGCCCTGGATCGGCTTCCGTTCACCTGAGAGGCCAGATGGGGCCCTTCAGCTTAAAGTTGCATCTGAAAGGGGGGCAATCCTTGGCTGTGCCGCACTCCCGCAATACTGCACTGGAGAGGCAGCCTTGAACCCACAACCTTCTGACAGGAGGTAAGGGTGTTCCTCGATGAATCATGGCCGAAACTATAGAATGATCTCTGACACTACGCACTTGAAACAGGTTTCCCACTGTCTCGGTTTCATAGAATCCCTCCCGTGCAGAAGGAGGCCATTTGGCCCATCGAGTCTGCATAGACCCTCTGAAAGTGAACCCTTGCCACGACCCCCCCCCCACCCACCCACTCCCCCCCCCCCCCCCCCCCCCCCCCCCAGCCCCCCGCCCCCACTGCATCCCAGTAACCCCACCGAACATTTTTAGAAGTGGCAATTTTAGCATGTCGGAATCGAAGCCGGGTCCCTGTGAGGCAGCAGTGCCAACCACTGTGCCACCCTCTACAAGGTCTAAAGCATGTGAGTGCCCACATTGCAACACTGTGTGCTGCTCAAGAGAAAGGAAAAGACAATGGGGCTGATGAATGGCTGTTTTGAGATTGGCAGAATTGGGAGCTGTGCTAAACAGAACTTCACTCAACAACAGAAACAACTTGCATTTAAATAGCACCCTTTAATGCACTGAAATGTCACAATGCTTCCCCAGTACGCCTGTTAATATGAAATTGGCACCAAGCAAAGGAAGGGCATGTTCGGGCAGGTGACCTAAGGGTCAAAGAGGTGGGGTTTGAGGCAGTGAAGGACGAAAGGGAGGTAGGTGGAGAGGCTTGGGAGGTGGAGAGGAGGATGTTCCGCAGCTTAGAGCCCAGAGAGCTGAAAGCACGGGGCTGCCGATGGTGGAGTTAAAGCTCGCATTCCTGAACCCGGCAAACCCCCAATAAAGTGCAAAAATGCAGAGAAATTTCAGCGCTCATTATTATACTGTTTCTCTGGCAGCACGGTGGCACAAAGGTTGAGCCCTGCTGCCTCACGGCACCGATGTCCCAGGTTCGATCCCGGCACCGGGCCACAGTCCGTGTGGAGTTTGCACATTCTCCCCGTGTCTGTGTGGGTCTCACCCCCACAACCCAAAGATGTGCAGGGTAGGTGGATTGGCCACGCTAAATTGCCCCTTAATCAGAAAAAAAACTGGGTACTTCAAATTTATTTTTAAAAACTTTCCATTGTATTTAGCATGGCCAGATGGAGAAGTAATAACAGACAGGTTAATAGCCCTGATTGACATGCTACTGAGAAGATGAGATACTGGTGGACAGGTTCAGGGAGGTGCTCCAGAGCACAGGGCAGAGATGGTTGAACGCTCCACAATGATGGTGAGGTCCATAGGAGACCAGATGCTTGCCGTCTATATTGTTTGGCCTTTGATGATTGTTGATTGTTGCAGCACTGGTAAAGGGCACTTCAGAGGGTCGCAGGGTCGGGGAATCGCCCGGGGCCGGCGTAAATCCCGCCCCCGCCGTGGCCAGAATTCTCCACCACCCAGGAATCGGCGGGAGCGGGAATATAGCCGCGTCGATCGGCGTGCCCCCCGCGGCGATTCTCCGGCCCGCGATGGGCCGAAGTCCCGCCGCTGACAGGCCTCTCCCGCCGGCGGGAATTGGAGCACCTCTGGTGCCGGCGGGACGAGCGGGCCCCCGGGGTCCTGGGGGGGCACGGGGTGATCGGATCCCGGGGGGTGCCCCCACGGTGGCCTGGCCCACAATCGGGGCCCACCGATCGGCGGGCGGGCCTGTGCCGTGGGGGCACTCTTTTTCTTCTGCCACAGTCACGGCCTCCACCATGGCGGAGGCGGAAGGGACCCCTCCTACCACGCATGTGCCGGTGGTGACGTCAGCGGCCGCTGACGCACCGGCGCATGCGCGAACCGGCAAAGGCCTTTCGGCCAGCACCGACGCTGGGCGGCGGGCATCAAAGGCCTTTGGCGCCGGTTTTGGCGCCAGTCGGCGTGGCGCCAACCACTCCGGCGCGGGCCTAGCCCCTAAATGTGCGGAGAATTCCGCACCTTTGGGGAGGCCCGACATCGGAGTGGTTGGCGCCACTCCGCTACGCCGGGACCCCCTGCCCTGCTGGGTAGGGGAGAATCCTGGCCCTGATCTTCTCAAAGTGGACACTTTTCATTATACACTTGGCATGATTAAATAGTAATAGCAAAAGTTTCAGGGCATGCTGAGGCAGGAGGAGAGAGAGTGATTGGACAGTGACGCAGACAGTGAAGTTGCTTTGGAAATTGAATATATTTCAGACTGATGGAGTGAAACTTTCCTGGAATCTAAACAGTGCAGGGTGGCATGGTGGCGCAGTGGTTAGCACTGCTGCCTCACGGCGCCGAGGACCCGGGTTCGGTCCCGGCTCTGGGTCACTGTCCATGTGGAGTTTGCACATTCTCCCCGTGTCTGCGTGTGTCTCACCCCCACAATCCAGAAAGATGTGCAGTGTAAGTGAATTGGCCACACTGAATTGTCTCTCAATTGGAAAAAAAAGAATTGAGTACTCTAACCTAAACAAAAGATAATCTCTACAGTGCAGAAGGAGTCCGTTCGTCCCATCGACTCTGCACTTATCCTGTGACAAAGCACTCCCCTGCCCTCTCCCCGTAACCCCACCGAACCTTTGGACACTATGGAGAAATTTAGCACGGTCAACCCACGTAACCGGCACATCTTTGGACTGTGCCAGGAAACCGGAGCACCCGGAGGAAAGCCGCGCAGGCACAGGGAGAACGTGCAGACTCCGCACAGGCAGCCACTCGGAATTGAACCCGGGTCCCTGGCGCTGTGGGGTAACCACCTTGCCGCCCTTTCTTTTGTCAGTTGCTGGAGGCGATTGTGAGATGTATTGGAGTCACTTTAACCAAGCGTGTCATGGGCATGGACTCATTGAAGACAACCTCCCTCAAATCTAGCGGTTAATCATGGAGCAGGACAACTCGCACGGGAGGCGTAAAACTCTGACGCAGTAAGTATGGGGGGGGGGGGGGGGGGGGTGGTGGCTATTTTAGTTTGGGGCTGAAGCAATGTTGCAGCAGATATTAAGCAGTTCCACTCCACGTTTACAGTGCTGACTCACAACCACACACAAAATTTGTGAGTTCGAATCCCACCTTGGCAAGTGGTGCAACTACCTTCAATCATTCTGGCAATCTATGGACCAGCATCAGAATATGCTCAAGAAAGCTACAGGATTATCTTCGGTACACCCAACTGGTTCATTAAGGCCCTTCAGGAAAGTGATCCCGCCGCACACATCCAGTCTGAATTTCAAGTGTCCCCAATCCCAAACTTTTCAGTTGACTCGATGTCGACAGGGCATCCAGCGGTGTTAATGAATATTCCCTTGTCAGTGATGTCCACATCCCTGGAAAAAAATAAATATTTAAAATATATAATTTAAAAGTGATCAAATTAAAATGAAAACCGCTGTCTCTTCTCTCGGTACAAAATCAAAAATACCTGATCTGCATGAGCCAGGTCACTGCTGTATAATTAGTAGTTAGCATGGGCTGCTAGACATACTGAAATTCATATCTTCAGTCTGAGGTAAATTAGTGGATCACAGGTTAGTAGCTACAAGACATTCTCCTTTTGCCTTTGTTAGTTTGTGAAGACAGATATAATTGGTAGTTTAGTTGTTTCAGAAGGAATGCATCCTTATTCCTTAACTTGCGTTGTAAGGGGGGCTGTGGAATGTCTGTCCTGAGGCTAACTACTAGTCTGCAGCTCTGACACCACAAGTGTGTGTGGATGTCTTGCATACTCAATGAGTAACATTGCAATGTACCATAGCATCGAGGGCAGAGAGCTTTAATGTGGGCAAGACAGCACAAGAGGCAAGTAACCACATCTGAAAACAAAGAGCACATCTCTTTATGTCCTCAGGCTATTCCAAAATACGTGTTTTGAAATACAGTCACCTTTGTTTGGCGATCAATTTGGATCCACAAACAGCGAATGAGTTGAAGGAACAATGAAACCGGTACTGATGTTTTTTTGTTGAAGAATGATTGTTGACCTTGACCCTGGGAGTGTCTTCTCTTCGAATCTTTAACTTCCGCCCAAACTGGCGAGTCCAGCTTCAGGTTAATGTGTGCCATCTAAGGAACGGCCCCAGCAACAAGGCAACACTCCCCCGGCACAATGCCGAGGTGCCGGTGTAAATCAGTGGTTCTCAAACTGGAGGGTACTCTCCTCTCTCTGGGTTCCATACTCTACTTTCACCAGGCTCCTGAGTTCTCCATGCTCTGCCCTCCCACTGCTTACGTACTGCTCTCTCTGGGCTACTGACAACAGTAGACAAACTGTGCAGTGAGAAACATCACACGCCCTTTGCCTGAATTCTTAAAGGTATTATTCAAACCGCATCAGAGAGTCCGTGTGAAAATGGAGTCAATGGGAATCAGGGGGGAATCTCTGCTGCTTGGAGTCATACCTGGCACAAAGGATGATGGTTGTGGTTGTTGGAGGTCATTCATCTCAGTCCCAGGACATCACTGCAGGAGTTCCTCAGGGTAATCTCCAAGGCCCAAACAACCGTCTTCATGTGCTTCATCGATGCTCTCATGTTCATCAAAAGGCCAGAAGTGGGGATGTTCACTGAAGATTCACCGTTCACAACTCCTCAGATAATGAAGCAGTCCATGTCCAAATGCAGCAAGACCTGGACAATATCCAGGCTTGGGCTGATAAATGCCAGGCACTGACCATCACCAACAAGAGAGTATCTAACCATCGCTCAGTGGCATTACTGCTGCCGAAACCCCCACTTTTACATCTGAGGGTTACTGAACTGGACAAGCCAAATAAATATTGTGGCTACAGGAGCAGGTTACAGGCTAAGATTTCTGTGATGAGTAACACACCTCAGCTGTAATCCTTGCTGATGTTCTAACTGGGAAAATCCCAGAAGCGAACCTAGGCTCAAAAGACCCTACGTTTAGCATTTGTTTATAAAATGTGGGGGAAAAGATTGCTAATTAGTTTTAACAATGAGAAAAACCATTTATTAAACATAAAAAATTGGATTATACTACGATACTCCTTTACTCCCCGCTTAGCTTACCAAATAAGCACAGGTTTTAAGATTAACAATAATTTAAGATAATGTATATGTGAAGCTACAATGGTCTCACTGACACACAATAATAATGATCTTTATTTGTCTCACAAGCAGGCTTACATTAACCCTGCAGTGAAGTTACTGTGAAAATCCCCGAGTCACCACGTTCTGGTACAGAAAGGGAGAATTCAGAATGTCCAATTCACTTAACAAACACGTCTTTCGGGGCTTGTGGGAGGAAACCGGAGCACCCGGAGGAAACCCACGCAGACACGGGGAGAACGTACAGACTCCGCACAGACAGTGACCCAAGCCGGGAATCGAACCCGAGCACTGTGAAGCAAAAGTGCTAACCACTGTGCTACCGTGCCACCCCCACTGTGCTACCGTGCACAGTCTCTTTGATGCACACAAACGCCTGTGGTCAAATACACACTCCACTGTGAAACCTCAGGTGAATGTCTGCGGATATGCCCGTCAGAATCCCCCCCCCCAGGTAAAAATTTCAAAACCCTAGTCTCCAAAACACTCTTTAAAATCTTCTCTCATAATTATGCTTTGTGTTAGCAGTTTGCATTCCAAACTCCAGTCCACATTTTCCAAAGCTTCTGCTCCACTTTTACCAGTGAATACAGCCCAGGATTTTACACCAACTCCTTTCAGGATTTCTTTGTCTTAAAAGTTGCTATACAGATTCCGAGATCCAGCCACTGATTTACTCAATTCTCTCAAGTAATATCTCACAGCCTGCAGTAATGTCTCATTTAGCACCACTGCAGATATCTTACTGGCCTCTCATGATCCTATGCTTTTTCAACTCTCTGTGACTTTACTGGAAAATGATCTGTTCTTGTTTCTGTTTCCTCTGTTCTGTTTAACTTCAGCATTCTTAAGAAACTCTTCTGTCCCAGTTCCCCGGTTATCTGAACTGTAACTTGTTTCTTCGGAAACTTAGAACACATTTCAATTCCTTTGTTCTGTCCAGCTTCTCCTGGCAGAATGAAAAGCTGTTCGTTCCTCAATGACCTGGCTCCAACTGCTATGGCTTTCTGTTAAACAAAACTAAGAACAAAGGAAAACCTTCTCTCTGGGAAATGGCCTCCTGTTGCTAAGCAACACTCTACTTCAATTTATTCTCCACACCATAGCCTCTCTAAGCACAATAGAATCCAGCTGGAACTGAAACCAACCCCCACACATACAAACACCTTTTTCCAGCATGAATTTAGCTGAAGGTCCCTTCCAGGCACCGAAACATTAAATTAAACTCACCTAAAACAGTACCTTATTTCCAATGTCTACCCATACAAATATATATCCCTTAAAACTACCTTTGTTTTCAGAACACCTTCTGATTCTCTGAATCATGTCCACCACCTACAAAGCACAAGTCAGGATTGTGGTGGGGAGGCAGTGGCATTGTGGCATTGCCACTGGACTAGTAACCCAGAAACGAAGGAGTCATGCTCTGGGGACCCAGGTTCAAATCTCACCATGGCAGATGGCGAAATTTGAATTCAATTTTTAAATCTCTGGTATAAAAATTCTAAAAAGGTGACCATGAAACCATTGTTGATTGTTATAAAAACGCACCTGGTCACAAAATTCCTTTAGGGAAGGAAATCTGTTGTTCTGGCCTACATGACTCCAAATCCACAACAATGAGGTTGATTCTTAAATGCCCTCAGGAAAAGGCCATAAATGCAGGCCCAGCCAGCGACGCCCACATCCTATGAACAATTTTTTTTTAAACCCTCAACTTGCCTGGATGAGTGCAGCTCCAACAACATTCAAGAAGCTCGACACCGTCCAGGACAAAGCAGCCAGCTTGATTGCTTCCTCTTCCACAAACATTCATTCCCTCCACCACCAATGAACAGTGGCAGCCGTGTGTACCATCTACAAGGTGCACTGCAGCAACTCACCAGGGCTTCCTTACACAGCACCTTCCAAACCCATGACCATCTAGAGGGACAAGGGCAGAAGATACCTGGTAACACCACCACCTAGAAGTTCCCCTCCCAGCCACTCACCAACGCTGTTCTTTCACTGTCACTGGGTCACAATCCCGCAACTCCCTAACTGCACTGTGGGCGTACACCAGCTGCAGCGGTGCAAGAAGGCAGGTCATCATTACCTCCTCAAGGGCAATTAGGGATGGGCAATAAATGCTGCCCTAGCCAGCGATGTCCATATGCCATGAATGATTATTTTTAAAACACACCTTATATGGAGCACTCTCACATTAGGAGTACTTGTAGTTTGGTGAGGTCTGTGATTACGAATCTATCCTGACTCTGCCAAAAATGGACGAGAACCACTGGTCAAGATCATCAACTCATATCCTGGCGTGGTGCTTAAAGCCTTGACCTTCTAACTCGGAGACCAGAGTGCTACCAACTTATCTAAGACCAAAGGTTATGTTGTGTATATTATAGTATTATTTTTCTCAGAGAAACTTGTACTTTGTTTGGTTCAGTATCATAGCACCGGGCACATTCTCTCGCTGTCGCTGTTCTAGTTCCTCCAAACACTGTTCTAGAATACGCATTTCTTTCCATCTATAACAACTGTTGTTTCCCTTTATCTGCTTATTCCTTTGTCTTGCTCCAAACAAAACTGAGCCATCAATATGGCTGCAGGTTTTGGAAAGGACTGAAAATGTTAGAGCCTTTGTCCTTGAAAAACGATGGCCGAAGGGTGACCTCCAATCAGCATTATCATCATCAAGTCGGCTGTGCTGGAAAGCAGATCCTTGGCTCATAGTCTGTCCATGTCTCTCTGTCCTGTACCAGTCTTTTCATTTGCAGTAGCTTCCTTCGGCTTTCAAGCCATCCAACACCGATATTCTTCCCCTTCCTCTTTTTCCTGGGAATCCTCCCGTCTCATGTCCCTTACACATCCATCTCCTCTTACGGTGAGCCCCACCCAGACTCTGCCTGTTCCAAATTACGTTCATCAAATGTCTTTGCATATTCACTCTCCACAGCACTTGGCCAGCTGTCACTTTTCCTGATCCTTTCCATTCTCCGCCATAAAGTGTTGGCTGGTGTAGACTTGAGAGTTGAACAGACACTTCCAAACACTGATGAAGGTTCAACTAAATTTTATTAACTATGTCTAACTAACTAACACACGATGACTGTGGGTCTAAATGATGCTGACTTAAACTAGAGACCTAAGCCTTGTCCGAACCAGTTGATTCTCTCAGCACGTGGTGTGAGTCTGTGCTGGGCTGGATGAGTTCTTGTTACACTGAGAGACAGCACCCAGAATGAGCGGGAACCGTGGTGCCCCCTGCCTTTCTAGTGTGTGTATTCTAACTGGTGATTGGCTGCAGTGTTTATACATGTTGATTGGTCCCTGTGTATGTCCATCAGTGTGTGTCTGCATCATGATATGCTGGCGTATATTATGATATGCCAAGCCGACATTTCAAAGCTATTTGGTCTCCCCTTTCTGTCAGACCCATGTCTCGCATCCTTACAAAGCAGCACTCCAAATCAAGCTCTTTACAAGCTGAAAAATGAAAAAAAATGAAAATCGCTTATTGTCACGAGTAGGCTTCAATGAAGTTACTGTGAAAAGTCCCTAGTCGCCACATTCCGGCGCCTGTCCGGGGAGGCTGGTACGGGAATCGAACCGTGCTGCTGGCCTGCTTGGTCTGCTTTAAAAGCCAGCGATTTTAGCTGAGTGAGCTAAACCAGCCCCTAAGCTGCTTCTAGATAGGCGATGCTGTCAGGGAGCGAGTGAGGACCCAACCAGCCAAATCATTCAAGAAATAATCACATATTTGGGTAAGGAAAAGAACTAGAATGAAGGTTCTCAAAAAAAAATAAATTGATGATCTCATCCTTAAAAGTTACAAAGCCAGTGCGCAGACTGGATGGCGGTACAGACTTGATGGGCCTACTTCTGCTCTGACGTCTTATGGTCTAATGAGAATGTGAAACTAGCCACCACAGGAAGTGATTGAGGGGACCGGCATCGATGCTATTTGAGCGGCAGCTGGACACGTACATGAGGGAGAAGTGAATCGGAGTTAGAATGGGGCGAGGTGAAGTAGACTCTGGGAGGAGGCTCAAGTGGAGCTTACACACCACTGTGGACCCATTGGGCCAAATGGCATCTTTGCTTGGGATAGAATAATGGGGGAGGGGGAACAGGGTAAAATCCGTGTATCCACCCCTTTGTCCTCGTGCTGCTGTGACTTTGTTTATAGATAAATCTAGGATGGCAGTTCAACATATCTAAAATGATCAAGTGGTGCGATGTATTTTAAGTCTGTGTAGGTGGCCATCCTGTGTATTCCCCAGCAAGCAATTTACTGCGACTAAGGTCAATACCTAGACTAACCCATAAATCCCTGAGAAATCAAAACACACAAACACAAACGGTCAGCAGGTCAGGCAGTGTCTGCGGGCAGCGAATCAGAGTTCACGTTTCAGGGTGGTGACCTTTAGAAACAAGGATGTTGATTTCAGCTCCTTAAGAACTGAGATTTGTTCGTGAGAACTGTCGTCAAGTTATTTACCTGAGGGAAGAGTGTAGTGCGGGATTGGCGTGGGGGTGGGGGGGTGGGCGGGGGGGTTGGGTGAGTGGGGGGTGTAGCTAAGACTGTGATGCAGATCCGCCAGGCTTCAAGGCAAACTTTCCTTGAGATGCTGAAGTTACATTTATATCAGGGCTGAGATACATTAATAATAATAATCTTCGTTCGTGTCACAAGTACGCTTATGTTAACGCTGCAGTGAAGTTACTGTGAAAAGCCCCTAGTCGCCACACTCAGGCGCCTGTTCGGGTACACAGAGGGAGAATTCAGAATGTCCAATTCACCTAACAGCATGTCTTTCGAGACTGGTGGGAGGAAACCGGAGCTCCCGGAGGAAACCCACGCAGACACGGGGAGAACGTGCAGACTCAGCACAGACAGTGACCCAAGCCGGGAATCGAACCTGGGACCCTGGCGCTGCGAAGCAACAGTGCTAACCACAGTTGAAAATGAGCAGGAACAAATTAAAAATCGATCACCTTGATTCCTCGGTTTAATCTACACTAATAGGATATTGGTGTATTTTGTGGCAGGTTTATGGGAAAGCTGGGATTTTGGGAAAGGCGGGGGGGGGCAGGGAAGTCACTTTTACAGCCATCTTTTAAAGTGAAGTCGCTGGTCAAGGAAAGTAATGCTTGCATCTGGATGGCTATTTGTTACGTCTCTTCCATTGCATCATGGACAACAAACGCAACAGCTGCTCCGTACACGAGATGTCACAAAGAGCGAAGAGGCGAGTAACATCTGGTCGTCATGAGTTCATCGAGTTTTCCGTGGGCTCGTTGTATCCAGTGACTGCTGAGCAGTAAACTGGGAATAGAAATGTTGTTGGGAAATTATTCTGCAGTGACTTGGTGATTGGGAATGCTCCCCAGATCGAAGCAGCGCAATGTCCGTACGGAATGTCACCCTCAGGAATCCCCCTGGGCCGCTTTTCTTCAAACCAGAACAGAGTAAATCTGGGCCACGGGAGGATTAAAATTCAGTGTGGGATGGGATAATGGGAAAAGGTCAAAATTGGATGAGTGTCGGATGAGGTAAAGGAGATGGGTTAAGATAAGGACAGTGCTGAATGAGGCAAGTGGGAAGGGTTCCTAGAATGGGAGGCCATTCGGCCTGTACTGGCCCGCTGAGGGAGGTATTCACTTAGTGCCACTCTCTTGTCTTTTCCCTGCATCCTTGCGCATATTCCCTATCAGAAAGTGCTCCAAATCTTTTTTAAAAGCTGGGATTGAATCTACCTCCACCACAATCTCAGGCAGTGCATTCCAGGTTGCTGGGTGGAAATGCTTTCAAATTAGAACAATGTGGACTGTGCTAACAGGGAAGGGTTAAAATGAGAACATTCCTTGATGGGGTTAACAGGAAAGGGTTAAAATTCCAGCACGGGGTAACGGGGAAGGGTTTAAATTAGAACGGTTCTAAATGGAAGAATTAAAACAGTACAGGATAGGGTGACAGGGATGGGTTAATACAACAACAGTGGGAGATTGGATAAGTTAACCATTTGTTAATAATTAATTCTGACTTGTAAAGTAAATGATTGACAGTAAAATCAGCTGCAGGCCCCAGTTATGTTTGACATTTGGGAAATGGGAGCTAATTTTGAACAGTAAAGGTACCCAGTAGCATTATGCCATTACTGCCGTGCACTTTACCCTTGAGGGAACTTAATGGCTTCAGGTGCTTTCTGTTACAAGGCTTATTTTTGCTAATCAGTCGCATGAGTTGTCAAAAAAAAATGTAATTTGCCCGTGGGCAGAGCACGGAGGAAAGAGCAGCGTTGCACAAATAAGTTGCACGGAGGTCCATGCGGGACGTTACGCTACTTCCCACAGAAACTCGCACAACCCTCAGTCTTTGCGGCGCAGGTTGGATATTTGCAAGAACAGACGTTGTCACAGCACAAAGCTGGACTGGGCAGGAATGGAATCTCATGTTTTGCCGCGGTTCCCGCTCCTGAATCGCATCCCGTCCTCCACCCTTCCACCCGTAGTGAGAAGGGAATGTGTCCAGCCAAGAGGCGAAGATAGGTTTGGAGCGCCGAAGTTACAAGTGAAACCTTGCGCCCATCATCCCCATCGTTAACATCAGTGCACCTGGGAGTCTCGATCAATGTTTATTATATGCTGCCTGTTAAAATCTTTTTGCAATCATTTGTGGATTGTGAGATGGCTTCCAGCGGTCTCTTGTTGCTGAATTGTCACATTTTTTTCAATAAACATTTTATTGAGGTATTTTTCGTACTGTAACAACAACAAAATAAACAATGTACATGAAACTATAAACATAGTGCAAAAGCTGTCTCCCTCCCTTACAGGTCCCACCTTTATTAACCCCCTACTCTAAGCCAAACTAACCCCCCCTCCCCTTCTCCTGACGATTAATTTTCCGCGAAGAAGTCGTCGAACGGCTGCCCCCTACGGGCGAACCCTAACAGTGACCCTCTCAGGGCGAACTTGATTTTCTCCAAACAGAGAGAGTTAGCCATGTCCGATAGCCAGGTCTCCGACTTCGGGGCTTTGAGACCCTCCATGCTATTAGTATCCGTCTCCGGGCTACCAGGGAAGCAGAGGCCACAACGCCTGCGTCTTTCTCTTCCTGGATTCCCGGATCTCCCGACACCCTGAAAATCGCCACCTCTGGACTCAGCGCCACCCTTGTTTTTAACACCGTGGACATGACATCTGCAAACTCCTGCCAAAATCCCCTAAGCTTAGGACATGTACAGAACATGTGGACATGGATCGCTGGTCCTCCCGCACATTTTGCACGCCTGTCTTCCACCCCAAAGAATCTGCTCATTCGGGCCACTGTCATGTGAGCCTTGATTTGTACCAGGCTGAGCCTCAACTCAACGCGTCCACCCACAGACCATCCTCTATCTCTCCTCCCAGCTCCTCCTCCCACTTGCACTTCAGCTCCTCGGTCTGTGTCTCCTCTGACCCATAAGTTCCTTGTAAATGTCAGAGATGCTCCCTTCTCCTACCCACCCTCTGGAAACTACCCTGTCCTGAATCCATCTCAGTGGTAGGAGCAGGAAGGTTGACACCTGTTTACATAGGAAGACGCGCACCTGCAGATACCTGAATTTGTTTCCCCTCGCCAACCCAAACTTCTCCTCCAGCGCCCTCATACTCGGAAAGCTCCCCTTTGTAAACATATCCCCCATCCTCTCAATCCCTGCCCTCTGCCATCTCCGGAACCCCCCATCCATATTTCCCGGGGCAAACCGGTGATTATTACAGATTGGGGACCAGACTGATGCTCCCTCTGCTCCCACATGTCTCCTCCATTGCCCCCAAACTCTCAGGGCCGCCACCACCACGGAGCTGGTGGAGTACCGTGCCGGCGGGAACGGCAGAGGCACCGTTACCAATGCCCCCAGACTGGTTCCCTTGTATGAAGCCACCTCCATACGCTCCCATGCCGACGCCTCCCCCACCACCCACTTCCTGATCATGGCTATATTCGCCACCCAGTAATAGTTGCTAAAATTTGGCAGCGCCAGCCCGCCCTCTCCCCGACTCCGCTCAAGCATTACCTTCCTTACTCCCGGGGACTTGCCCGCCCAAACAAAGCCAGAGATCTCTTTGTTGGCCTGTTTAAAAAAGGACCGCGGAATAAAGATGGGGAGACATTGAAACACGAACAGGAATCTCGGGAGGACCGTCATCTTCACCGTCTGCACCCTCCCAGCTAATGACAACGGGAGCGCGTCCCATCTCCGAAAATCGTCCTTCATTTGGTCCACTAGTCGGGCCAGATTTAATTTATGCAGCCGGTCCCATTCCCGCGCCACTCGAATGCCTAGGTACCTAAAGCTTCCCCCTACTAATCTAAACGGCAGCTCCCCCAATTGCCTTTCCTGTCCCCAACATCTCACTTTTTCCCATATTTAGCTTATACCCCGAAAACCGGCCAAATTCCCCCAGAATCCTCATGATTTCTTCCATCCCCTCTATTGGGTCCGATACATACAGAAGCAGGTCGTCTGCATAGAGCGAGACACTGTGCTCCATCCACCACCACCCCCCCCCCCCCCCCCCCCCCCCCCCCCCCCCACAAACTGCCGACCCTTAACAAACTCTATCTGATTCTCCCCAATAACGTCCGGAACACAATCCGCAATCCTGGAGGACAACATTTTGGCCAGCAGTTTGGCATCCACATTCAACAGGGATATCAGCCTGTCGGACCCAAACAGCTTTGGGTTGTTGTCCCGCTTCAGAATTAGCGAAGTCGTGGCCTGTGATATCGTCGGGGCAGCACCCCTCTTTCCCTTGCCTCATTGAACATCCTCATCAACAGCGTCCCCAATATCCCAGAGAACGTTTTATAGAACTCCGCTGGGTACCCGTCCGGCCCCGGGGCTTTACCCGACAGCATGGCCTTCAGACCCTCCACTATCTCTTCCAACCCGATCGGGGCCTCCAGCCCTTCTAACAGCTCCCCGTCCACCTTTGGGAAATTCAGCCCCCCCCCCCCCCCCCCCAAGAAGTGCCTCATCCCTCCGGCCCCTAGTGGGTTCCGACCTACACAGCCGACTGTAGAAATCCCTAAACGCCTTATTCTCCCCTGCTGAATCTCCAACCAGGTTCCCATCTCCGTCATTTACTTTCTCTATCTCCCTGGCTGCCTCCCTCTTTCTAAGCTGCTGAGCAAGCATTCTGCTGGCCTTCTCTCCATACTCATAGATCCCCCCCCCCCTCGCCTTTCTCAGCTGCTGCACCGCCCTCCCTGTGGTTAACAAGCCAAACTCCGCCTGTAGCCTCCCTTAAAAGCCCTGCCTCTGGGGTCTCCGCATACCCTCTATCGATCTGTAGTACCTCCTTTACCAGTCGGTCTGTCTCTGCCCTGTCCACCTTCTCCCTCTGGGCCCGTATCGAGATCAGCTCCCCCCTGACCACAGCCTTCAGTGCTTCCCAGACCATCGCTGCTGAAATTTCCCCCGTGTTGTTGACCTGCAGGTAGTTCTGAATACATTTCCTCAGCCGCTCACACACCCCTTCGTCAGCCAAAAGTCCCACATCTAACCTCCAGTGCGGGCGCTGGTTACTGTCTTTACTAACCTTCAAAACCAATCTGGTGAAATTTCTTCAGACCTGTGACCAGGAAGATCTGTATTTTTTGATAATTCCAGTGAATGTAGCCATGATTATATATAATATTTTCTATCTGTTGTCATTTTTTTCATATTTTTTTTTAATTTTTCCAATTAAGGGGAATAATTTAGCCCAGCCAATTCATCTAGCCTGCACATCCTTTTGGGTTGGGGTCTGGCCCAAAATTGACCGATCGTTCTCACGAAAACATATGGGGCTGGATTCTCCGCCTTCGGGATGCTCCGTTTTGCCGGCAGCCCGGGGGTTTCCCGACGGCGTGGGGCTGTTCCACAATGGGGAAACCCCATTGACCAGCCGGCGTAATGGATAATCCAAACCCATGGAATTCCTCGAGAATTTGACAGGGTCGGTGCTGAGGGAATGTTAGCCAAGGCTGGAACTAGAACTCGGCCCACAGACTCCGAATGAGGGCTTTCCAATTTACGACTGAGGGAAGGAGAATCGTCGTCACTCAGATGGTTGTGAAGCTCCGAAATTCTCCACTGAGGGCCTAAGATGCTCAATGGTTGAGTATACTCAAGACTGGAGCTGATGGCCTTTTAGGCGCTAGGGGAGTCAAGGGAAAGGGGATCAAAAGAAAGTGGAGTTTAGAATTTAGAATTTAGAACAGTGCAGCACAGAACAGGCCCTTCGGCCCTCGATGTTGTGCCGAGCAATGATCACCCTACTCAAACTCACGTATCCACCCTATATCCGTAACCCAACAACTCCCCCTTAACCTTACTTTTTAGAACACTACGGGCAATTTAGCATGGCCAATCCACCTAACCCGCACATCTTTGGACTTTGGAGTTGGGGTACAAATTCTGCCACCAATTTTATTGAATGCCTGGTTGGCTCAATGACTGGAGCTGGGCTCCTGTTACTGTGTCTTATCTTCTATCTGTTTGCTGTCAGGCTTCCTGGGACTGGGAAACTCTCTACTCCCGCAGCCCTTTGCCGTAGTGCCATGCCTGCACTACCCCAGGTGACCAACATGCTTTGGCCATAAATGGCGGGCCTACAATACTGCAACTGGGCTCTACGGGATGACTGAATCCATATTTCGACTGTTCAAGGAAGGAAATCAGTTCAGTTACGCTGTTGCCTTTTTCGAGTCTTACCTCCCATCCCTTGGAGAACCGGGTTTCGCCGCGTGGATTAACAGGACGCGCGACGTGACAGCCGCACCCACTGGGCAGGAGTATCCCACTATTGGTCAAACAATGCGAGTCAGACGGCTGGAATCTCCCGCACCGCCTGCCGCAAGAACGCCACAGGCGTGCCGCGTACAATGGAGAAGCCTATTGACCTCGGGCGGAATTCTCCGGGCGCAGTGCGGAAGCGGCCGGAGAATCACGTCCCCGAGATTGAGCTTCCCCTCACCGGGATTTACTGCAGTGGAATTGAACCTCCTGATTTAACGGCGAGAGTGCAGCCAAAGGCTTACTCCGCAGCTGAGTTAGCCCCATGCCTGCACTGCAGTGAATAAGGAGATTTACGTGACTCCTGTAGCTTTTGCCTGTACTCCTCCCACAGGTTGGCCACTCTTTGTGAGAAACCCCTTGGTGGTGTTCCTATCGCTACCTCTGTAATAAATGTAATTTATTACAAACATGGATCAAAACAGGTTACAGCAAATAAACACTCCGGGTAACATACTTTCCAGCAATCAGCTGTGCACTCTGTACAGATTTATTCCCTTTTTCAACCCCCCCCCCCCCACCAATTTTTCCCAAACCCCAAAACAGGTGCGTGTGATTGGCTGGCCCCCGCCCACACCTCTCACACTCATCTGCTACCCCCTGAAAGAACCCACTCATTCTCGCCCGAGTCATATGCACCCTGTGCACCACCTTAAACTGTATCAGGCTCATCCTCTTGCACAAGAGGAGGTCCCGTTTACCCTACCCAGCGCCTCACTCCATACTCCCCAATTTATCTCCCCTCCCAACTCCGCTTCCCATTTCTCCTTGATCCTCACCACCTGCTCCCCCAGCCACTTATATATATATATCCCCAATTCTTCCCTCCCCTTCCACATTCGGAAGCAGCAGTCGCTCCAGCAGGGTGTATCCCGGCAACCTCGGGAACACCATCCAGACCTTTCGTGCAAAGTCCCTAACCTGCAGATACCTGAGCTCACTACCCCTCGGCAGCTCTACCCTCTCCCTTAGCTCCTCCAGACTGGCGAACCCTTTCTCCAAACACTAATCCCTCACCTTGACCAGCCCCACTTCCCTCCACCTCCTGTATACACTATCCACCCCCCACCCCCGGCTCAAACCCATGATTCTCGCACAGCGGCATTAACACTCTTCCACCCTAAAATGCCTCCTCAACTGATTTCCACAGGCCACTATCAGTAAGGAGAGGCAACAACACCTCCTCTACGATCATCCTCAACACTGGTGCCCCACAAGGCTGTGTCCTCAGACCCTACTATACTCCTTACATACCTATGAGTGTGTGGCCAAATTCCCCTCCGACTCGATTTTCAAATTTGCTGATGATACCACAGTAGTCAATCGGATTTCAAACAATGACAAGACAGAGTACAGAAATGAGGTAGAGAATCTGGTGAACTGGTGCGACGATAATAATCTCTCCCTCATTGTCAACAAAACGAAGGAGATTGTCATCACTTCAGGAAGCGTAGTGGAGAACATGCCCTTGTCTACATCAATGGGAACGAAGTAGAAAGGGTCAAGCGCTTCAAGTTTTTAGATGTCCAGATCACCAACAACCTGTGCTGTTCCCCCCCCCCCCCCCCCCCCATGCCGACACTATAGTTAAGAAAGCCCACCAACAACTACTTTCTCAGAAGACTAAGGAAATTTAGCATGTCCCCTACGACTATCACCAACTGCTACAGATGCACCATAGAAAGCATTCTTTCTGGTTGTATCACAGCTTGGTATGGATCCTGCTCTGCCCAAGACCACAGGAAATTACTAAAGGTCATGAATGTAGCCCAATCCATCACGCAAACCAGCCTCCCATCCATCGGCCCCGTCTACAATTCCCGCTGCCTCGGAAAGGCAGCCAGCATAATTAAGGACCTCACGCACCCCGAACACTCTCTCTTCCACCTTCTTTCATCAGGAAAAAGATACCAAAATTTGAGGTCACGTACCAACCGACTCAAGATCAGCTTCTTCCCTACTGCCATCAGACTTTTGAATGGACCTACCTCGTATTAAGTTGATCTTTTCTCTACACCTTGCTATAACTTTAACATGATATTCGCTTCTTCCTTCCCTATGTACGTATGCATTGTCTGTATAGCATGCAAGAAGCAATACTTTTCATTGTATACTAATACTTGTGACAATAATAAATCAAATCAAATCAAATCCATATCTTCACTGTGGGCTGCACCACCGGGCCCCCTGAATTCCTACTCGGAGCCATTGGCAACGCTGCCGTAACCATGTCCCTCAAACTAGACCCCTGACAAGATTCCTCCTCCATCCTTTTTTTAAAATTTAGAGTGCCCAATTCCTTTTTCTAATTAAGGGGCAATTTAGTGCGGCCAATTTACCTACCCTGCACACCTTTGATTTGTGGGGGAGGAACCCACGCAAATACGGGGAGAATGTGCAAACTCCACACGGACAGTGACCCAGAGCCGAGATTGAACCTGGGACCTCGGCGCCGTGAAGCAGCGGTGCTAACCACTGCGCCACCGTGCTGCCCTCCTCCTCCATCCTCACCCACTCTGTCGCCTTCTCCTTCCCAACACCGCCGCACCTTGTCCATATTCGCCGCCCAGTGACCACTTCAAAACATAAAAGCCCAGGGGCAAAGAGGTGGCCGAGGAGGTGTGCTGCAGCGGGTAAATGTCCCTGCCTCGAAGTCAGAAGCTCCTGGCTTGGGATCCTCCCCAGGACTCGATGGCTAAACAGATTGATGGTCAAGCTTCAAATCCTTCCAACATGTCTAGGGGTGGGCGGTAAGTGCGGGAGAGACTCTTGGCCAGCCATAATTGATGTGGAATGTTCCTCATCACATCCCACCCCACCTCTTCCTCCTACCTACAGCCTCTGGCTTCAGACTAGTGACCTGTTCCAGGAAAAAGGGAGGTACAGAAAATGGACGTAGACGCGTGTCCTGTCTGCCTCCGGCTTCTCTAATCTCCCAGTCTAAGAAGCAACTGACTCACCCAATCGGCTGCGCAAATGTGTCTTTAAGGACAGCCAGCCAATAGAGGCGGGCCTCTGGGCGGACACGTTGGGTAGGGTCAACGCGACCGCGACATGTGCCAGGCTCAGCCTGATACAATTTAAGGTTGTTCACCGGGCTCACATGTCAGTGGCCCAATGAGCAGATTCTTTGGGGTGGAGGATAGGTGTGCGAAGTGTGCGGGAGGACCAGCGAACCATGTCCACATGTTTTGGGCATGTCCAAGACTGAGGGGATTGCCCACGGTATTAAATACCAGGGTGGCAATGAGTCCAGGGGTGGCGATTTTTGGGGTATTGCAGGACCCGGGAATCCAGGAGGAGAGAGAGGCGGATGTTCTGGCCTTTGCTTCCCTGGTAGCTTGGAGGCGTATATTGCTGGCATGGAGGGACTCAAAGCCCCCAAAATCGGAGACCTGGCTATCAGACATGGCAGGCTTCCTCTGCCTGGAGAAAATTAAGTTCGCCATGAGAGGGTCTCTGCTGGGGTTTGCCCGGAGGTGGCAACCATTCGTCGATTCCCTCGCAGAGAATTAATCGTCAGCGGGGGGGGGGGGCTTAGGTTAGCATAGATGAGGGGGGTAAGCAATGGTAGGACCTGTGGGAGGTGGTATTTGCACTATGCTGATATTTTCCTTGTTATATACATTGTTGATTTTGTTGTTGTTACAATGCCAAAGAAATACCTCAATAAAATGTTTATTAAAAAAAAGGACATCCTGCCTCTGCGGTATTTTTCTTTTCTGCCTTTTTTACATTAGTTGAGATGCTTTGACAGTTTAATGGATCGCACTTTCCTGTTTAACAATTTGTCACAGATGCAAATCTGGATAAGCGCTGACTCGGAAAATCTGTGAAATCTTTGTGAAAGAGGGGTTGTTGTAATTGTCTCGTGCCTGTCTCCCAAGCCTGTGTGCTGCCATAGTCGAGAACCTGCTGTTGTGACATTGGTAAATGGAATTACTTAATGTAACGTGTAAATGTGGTAAATGCATCATTCCAAGTCCCTGCGGATCTCAGCCAGGGGATTTAACAAGCTGACAGCTGCCATTTGCAGGCTGACATTAATAAATATACATCCCTGCTTTTGGCAGTGATCACTCTGGGGAGCCCTGGCATCTGCTAAAGGATATGCCATCCTAATTCAAATCCTCCTGGGCCAGATTCAGAATGAAAGGGGATCTGGGGTCAAAAGTTAAAAGGGGTTGGGGGAAGTCAATAACACAAGTACAACTCTTTCAATTTGACTGCCGATCGGCCGAGTCTTCAGCTCTTTATCTCACTCTCCGCGCACCCTGTCGCTCTGTCACCTCCTCCTCTGCTCCCCCCGGTCCCCATTCCCTGCCCCTCCGTTGCCCTCCATCCCTTCTTGCCCCCTTTTCCTCTCCACCCCCACCTTTCCTCCCCCCGCCCCCCGGTGACCGTGCAGACCCTCTCTGCGCCCCTGGTTATTTTACTGTGGAGATGGGCAGCACGGTGGCTCAGTGGGTTAGCCCTGCTGCCTCACGGCGCTGAGGTCCCAGGTTCGATCCCGGCTCTGGGTCACTGTCCGTGTGGAGTTTGCACATTCTCCCCTTGTCTGCGTGGGTTTCGCCCCCACAACCCAAAAGATGTGCAAGGTAGGTGGATTGAACATGCTAAATTGCCCCTTAATTGGAAAAAAATAATTGGGTACTCTAAATTTAAAAAAAAAAATTTAAAAAAAGAATTTTACTGTGGAGATGTCAACGGAAAACTCCAGTGCTTTCCTCGTCTGCGAGGAAAGTGGTTAGCACTGTTGTCTCGCAGCGCCAGAGTCTTCCGGTTCGATTCCCGGCTTGGGTCACTGTCTGTGCGGAGTCTGCGCGTTCCGCCCGTGTCTACGTGGGTTTCCTCCGGGTGCTCCGGTTTCCTTCCCACAAGTCCCGAAAGACGTGGGGCGAGATTCTCCACAAATGCGGAGAATCGTAAAGGCTGCCGTGGGACAGGCCGTGACCCACGTCAGCCTTCACGCCACTTCCGGGGCCAATTCTCCCCCCGGGCGGGGCTAGGAGTGCGGCCCCGTGCGTCACGGCGGCGTGGCCTTGACGACGGTCGTCAAGCGTCACGCCGGCTGATGCGGCTGATGACGTCAGCCGTGCATGCGCAGGTTGGACAACGCCAACCCGCGCATGCGCAGTTGCCGTCTTTTCCCTCAGCCGCCCCGCAGGGCGTGGCGACTTGATTTTGCGGGGCGGCGGAGGGAAAAGAGTGCGTCCGTTACAGACGCACGGCCTGCGATCGGTGGGCACCGATCGCGGGCCTATGTCCCCCTTGGTACGCCCGTGGTACGGCCGTGCCAATCGGGCCCCCAGATGCCCCAAACGGGCATCTGGCGCCTGTTGCACGACGGCAGCGAGCAGGTGTGTTTGCTGCCGTGTTGAAACGGGCGTGAAGGCCCGGCCGCTCGGCCCATCGGCCTCGGAGAATTTGTGGCGTGGGTCGGGCGTGGGGGGTGGGGGATAGCGGGAGGGCGTGAAAAATGTCGGGAGGCCCTCCCGCTATTCTCCCACCCGGCGTGGGGGGCGGAGAATCGCGCCCGTGCTGTTGGGTAATTTGGAGATTCTGAATTCGCCCTCTGTGTACCCGAACAGGCACCGGAATGTGGCGACTGGGGGATTTTCACAGTAACTTCAGTGCAGTGTTAATGTAAGCCTACTTGTGACAATAATAAAGATTATTATTATTGTTATAAAGTGCACTTTCCCGCAGAGATCTCTGTCAAGCACTGGGGAGAGGGGCGGAATGTGCAGTGGAGCAAAAAGGACAAAACCTGTTCACGTCCTGCACTGGCTCATAGCCTCGTGCAAAGTTCAGCCTTTGTGCAGCTGGTTTTAGTAGATTATTACAGTGGCATTCCAGCAGCGTCAATATGGCCCTCTTCCACACAGCCGAGTAAATTAACCACTTCCAAAGCAGTGGACCCCCGGCCGTTATCGGACTGCTATATATGGGAGCTCGCTGTCGCAATGCGGCTGCTGTGTTTCCTACATTTCGGCAGTCACTACACTTCAAAGCTAGTTGATTGACTGTCAAGTGTTTTGGGAGGCCCTGACGGCTGCTACCTAAATGCACATCATTCTTTCTGAGAGTCGGGTTGGCCACGGGGCTGCCACATTGGCCAAGGGGAGCGTACTGCCGCAAAATGAGTGCTGCGCTAATACGATCTGACTGCTCGGAGCTTCGGATTTTAGAGCACAGTCTTGGCCCCAATCGCTGATTCCCATCACTTGAATTGGCCTGCAGCTATGAAAACAGACTCCTCCTGTCCGTTTTGCTCTCGGGCGCTGCATTCAGTCAGCAGTGTATGTGGGCGTCGTACTCCCACTGGAGTGCTCCGGCTGACATATGACAACGTACTGCAGGAGGGGCCAGGGAGAGTGTTAGAACCGGTAAGTAGCCTACGGGGTGCGAACAATTAACTTCCCCGTGGCCCGTGCAGCACACGAGATCCCCCATTAAAGGGGCCATGGGACCTCTAAACAATGTCATACCATGTATCAAGCCGGCCAGTTAGGCACCGGCTCGAGAGAAAACCCAGGAGGGAATTACTGGGGCTGAATTTAATAGTCGTCGTAAAATAAAGTAATATTCTTTGTTTCGACCGACTCGGTGTGGACTCTTTGTTGCCCATATGGAAGGCAGGCTGCTTGGAGTATAATGTTCAATTCTGATCGGTACACTGCCAGAAGGATGTGGAGGCTTTGGAGAGGGTGCAGAAGAGGTTTACCAGGACGTTGCCTGGTATGGAGGGCATTAGCTACGAGGAGAGGTTGGATAAACTCAGCTGGTTCTCACTGGAACAACGGAGGTTTCGGGGTGACCTGATAGAGGTCTACAAGATTATGAGAGGCATAGACAGAATGGATAGTCAGAGACTTTTTCCCAGGATGGAAGAGTCAATTACTAGGGGACATAGGTTTAAGGTGCGTGGGGCAAGGTTTAGAGGAGATGTACGAGGGAAGTTTTTTACACAGCGGGTAGTGGGTGCCTGGGCCTCTCTGCCGGGGGAAGTGCTGGAAGCAGGGACGATAGTGATGGTTAAGGGGCGTCTTGACAAATACATGAATAGGATGGGAATAGAGGGATACGGACCCCGGAATTGTAGAAGGTTTTAGGTTAGACGGGCAGCATGGTGAGTGCAGGCTTGGAGGGCCGAAGGGCCTGTTCCTGAGGTGCACTTTTCTTTGATCTTTGTGGAGCCAGACCTCACTAAACTGGCCCCTTGGATCAAGGGGCTGTCCTCTGATGCAAAGCTGAATAAATTGGGCCAATATTCTCTGGAGTTTAGAAGTATGAGGCGATCTAATTGAGACACGCAAGACCCGAAGGGGGGCTTGACAGGGTGAACGCTAATAGGTTGTTTCCGCTGGTGGAGGAATCTGGAGAGCATGCGGGAGGGGGGGGGAACACATTCATAGGATAAGGGTCACTTCGGACTGAGATGAGGACAAATTGCTTCACTTAAAAGGTTGTGAATCTTTGGAATTTTCTTCCCCAAAGAGTGTGGATGCTCCATTCTTGAATATATTTAAGTTTGGGACAGACAGAACTTTGATCTGTCGGGGAATTCAGGGATATGGGGAGTGGGCAGGAAAATGGAGTTGAAGCCGAAGATCAGCCATGTTGGTATAGAATGGCGGAGCAGGTTCAACGGACCGAATGGCTCACACCTGCATCTTATGTTCTTGCAGAGGAGGTCCAGAGGGTGTTGGGACTGCCCTGGGCGAGGAGGTCACCTTGCCTTTTTTTTCCCCCTCTCTCCTCCTACAGCTGGTGCTGCTCCTGACTGACCTTTCTTTATCCCATTCCTCTCCCAGACCAAGTGGAACCTTGAGGAATATGCTTGATGACCAAACAATCCCTTCTCTTTCGGTGATTAACCTGGTGTGGTGAGACTTCTTACTGTGCCCACTCCAGTCCAACGCCGGCATCTCCACATCATACACACCACATGGACAGTGACCCAGGGCCGGGATCGAGCCAGTGGTGCTAACCACTGCGCCCCCGTGCTGCTCCCCCTCGCAACTTTTCCGATCATCAGAAAATTTGCCGACAATACACTCAATCCCTGCATCCAATTCATTCATGTAGATTGTAAAGTGTCGAGGCCCCAGCACTGCTCCCTGTGCGACTAAACTGAATGGAGTTTCGAAGAATAAGAGGTGATCTTACTGAAACCTACAATTCTACGCGGGCCCAACGGGACAGATGCTGGGGAGGGGGACGGTTCCTCATTCAAAGGCACGTTAAGCCTGGTTAAAGGCCTGGGTCTGGAGCGGGGGGGGGTTCGCATTGGGAGCCAACCTGCATGCCTGTGCTGCTCCTGGCATGCCTCTCTCCCTCCCGCTACCCCTCCCCAAACTGTGAAACCCCCCCCCCCCACCACCATCACGCACCAGGCTGTGGGTCCCTTGCCGGTTCTGGGCCTCTGCTAGGTGCATTACTGGCAACTACCACCACTGCAGCAGTGGCGTGAGCGAGCAATACACAGCTGCCAGCCACTGCTCGGCCGGCAGCTCTTGGGTGGGGGGGGGATTTTCACCACTAACCCCCCCCCCCCCTCTCCCGCCACCCCGGAGAGACACTTAACTTAGCAGGCCTTCCCGAAAGGCAGGAGGAGGTAACATAGGGCTCTCAGTGGCTCTGCTACCAGCGTGCAAAATCTAATAATAATAATCACTTATTGGCACCAGTAGGCTTTAATGAAGTTACTGTGAAAAGCCCCTAGTTACCACATTCCAGCGCCTGTTCGGGGAGGCCAGTACGGGAATTGAACCCGTGCTGCTGGCCCTGTTCAGCATTACAAGCCAGCTGTTTAGCCCACTGTGCTAAACCAGCCCCTATGTTGCTTCCATTAAATACGACATTATTCTTCCCCCGTTGGAGAATGAGGGGGGCATAGTTTCTGGAAGGGGGCAGACCGTTTAAGATGGCGATGAGGTGGAATTTCTTACAGCGTGTCATGACTGGTCAATGAATATATTCACGACTGATCCGGACTTGCTGCGGTGGGGGGGGGGGGGGGGGGGGGGGGGGGGGGCGGTTGGAGGGTTATGGGAGAACAGGCGGGATAGTGGAGGTGAGGCCGAGACCAGATCAGCAATGATCTTATCAAATGGCGAAGCAGGCTGGAGGGGCCGAATGGCCTACTCCTGCTCCTATTTCTTATGCTTGTGATGACGCCAACTTTTCCAGACACAACTTAGAAACAGAAGAAAGATTCTGCCGGTGGAGAATTTGTCATCATTCACGTTGTTCTGATTGGGGTGATTTAGCAATTGTGTGGTGCTGGCGTGGGTATTTCTCGTGGAAAGTAAAGGGTGAGCAGAAAGCGATTCCCCCCCCCCCCCCCCCCCCCCAATATCTGGCATAATTCAGGATAGAACAATTGGCCGGGTACGTTATACACAACACCCAGTAAATTATGGTCACCGACCTGCCGTGTTTTGGAGTTTTGCTTCAACAAGGCACTGACGGTGAAAATTCTTCCGGATATGAATGCTGGTGAGTGTTGTCGGGATTGCCTTATTGTGAATGCAGCTTGGAGCTGCGTGGTGGACATCAATCTTCACTCTGTGCCATGCTGAGGAAGCGAGTGCTCGAGGCGCAGAAATGTAGCTCTCTTTTTGGCTTCATGAACACGGTTATAAATCTGCGAACATGACCGGAGAAAATTTCACAGCCCCACTGTTCACAATCTGGAAGCTGAGTAAATATACGGCGTCTGGAGCTTTCTCTCCGCGCACTTCGGGAGAATGGGTGGTGCTGCAGAAGTTTGCAGGGATTCAGACTCTTGTTTGCTTTTTGAAACAGTCTGCTGGGCCTCCATTGTAAATGTTGTTGAATATTTTGCTTGATTGGTCTTCATACCTCTCCAATTTTACTCTCTTTTCATTCATGCTTTCTCTGGGAATTCAGACAATGACTTTCCGTCGCTTCTTCTCACTTTTACCCTCGCTAACCCTCTCACCCGCTTCCCCCTCTCTCAGCCGCTCCCCCTCGCGTCCGTCCATTCTCTCGTCCACCCCCTTTCTCTCGCTTGCTCCCTCTTGAGGGATTGGGGGGGGCTCAGTCGATGGGTGTTTAGAAGGTAAGTTTCGTGGGTCTGTTAGAGATGGTTGACTTATGGCACAACAGTAGTACAACAAAGGCATGTATTGATCCGGCCCATCTCATCTCCCGGGTTCCCTGTGTTCTGAGGATACCAAACTCCAGAGGTCATCGAGGTCACAGAAAAGGCCCTTTAGCCGGTCACGTCGACTCTGGTCAGAAACAACCACCTAAGTATTCTAATCCCAAGCAAAAAATAAAATACTTAAATAGAGGCAGGCTGCTTTAATAAGGGCACGGGAAATCCACACTGAGTACTTTTATTTACAGTTCAATACCGTGTCTCTCTCTGATCGGTGCCTTCCTGGCTGACCTTTGACACAATGATAACCTGAGTTAGTTCATACCCCGTGAGGAACACGGGGAAGGTACTCATTCCCACCCCGTATGTCCTGTGTGGGATATTACAGCTGCTCGGCTATACAGCTGGTTCGTGAAGCAGAGAGAGGCCAGCGGCGCGGGTTCAATTCCCGTACCGGCTGAGGTTATTGGCGAAGCCCCCGCCTTCTTAACCTTGCCCCTCGCTTGAGGTGCGGTGACCCTCAGGTTAGATCACCATCGGTCAGCTCTCCCCCCTCAAAGGGGAAAACAGCCTGTGGTCATCCGGGACTGTGGCGACTTTACCTTTCACGTGGTTACACATAAAGGGCTAATGGAATATTGCTATGATTTATTACAGCTGTCTGCTTGACAAGTATTGCAGTGGCCCATCTCATGAGCGCAGTTTGTTCACTTTGCCCATTTCCGTTAAAACAAAAAGCCGGTACGTTGATGGTCAGAATTTCCACTTTTCAAAAACGTTATGCACCCCGACCCACCCCGGGGAGTAACAATTAACTCCCCCCTGCCTTTCTTCCGGACCCTTGCCCCACCATGTTCCTGGCCCATGCAGGAAAATAAGGACGTTCTCAATGATTGTGCAAGAGTTAAATCTGACAGCATCAGGTCCCATTCCTGATGCACATCTGGTTCCCATCTTCCTGCTGAGGGTTTAATGGCAGCGGGCAGAAATGGCCTGAACGATTTTCATTTAAGTACCTACTCCCCGGTGTAGTCTGCAAGCGTTCTGAAAGAGTTGATTAACGAAAGAAGGATTGTACAAGGCGAAGATAGATTTTTCAATCGGTAAGGGAATCAAGGGTTATGGGGATACGGTAGGTAAGTGGAGTTGAGGATTATCACATCAGATCAGTCGTGATCTCATTGAATGGCGGAGCAGACTCGGTGGGCTGAATGGCCTACTTCTAGTTTTACATCTGTTGGTCTACCCACAGCAATGCCTGTCTGCCCAAGGCTTCGGGATCGCGGACTGAGGTAGAAACTCCAACAACATATGCTGCATCAAGGCAGGCCTTTTCCAAACTCATCGGGGCCTGAATCTCCCAGTGCAGTTTCCCAAGGGATTGTGCATGGGATGAATTATTAAGTTGCCCCTTCCCATTCAAACTTTAATTTCAGAGGTACTTCCTTCCTTTGACAAGGCAGAAGCAAATGGCTTTGTGACCAATTTAGTTAGGCCTCAGTTGAAAACCAGGCCTTCAACTGGTGTTGACAGTTGTTGGCCGTCGTGGGAGCAGGTTTCAGCAGGGCCATTCTCCTCCAACTGCCTCAAGAAGCAGGGAGATATGGATAGAGCCCCCGTCAGCCTCCAAGCTGTCCCTCACCACGCAGAATTATCTTTAAAATTCTCTCACTCCAGAGGGCTCTGGTTGACTTTATTCAAAACTGCAGTTGATAGATTTTTGGACATTCAGGGAATTGAGGGAGAGGGAGATCAGTGCGGGAAGGTGGAGTTGAGGTAGAAGATCGCGGCCATGGTGTTACTTGATTGGTGGAGCAAGCTCAGATGCTCATGCGGCCTACTTCTCCTATTAGTTCTTAGACCAGGAGAGCAATGATATTGGAGTTTCTTTTTTTTTAATGTCTTTATTAACCTTTTTCAGTTTATAAAGTACAAAAAAAGAAACAACAGTGAAACAGTGAAAGGAAAAACAAGCTAAATGAAGTAAACCCCCCCCCCCAATATGGCAAGAACAAGACTCCACCCCCTCCTCCCCCCACCAGCAGCTGACAGTGACCAACACAGCCGACGGGCGTGTAGTAGCTGAATTTAATCTCACATTAAAAATCTATCTGCCAGAATACGCCACCGATATCTCATTTATCAAGTACAGAAATCAATTCTATCCCTAGCTCCTCTTTCGCAACACGATTTATTGCAAAATTATCCAACTGTATCTAAATTACATTAGAGTTCACGGGTCAATGGTTTGAGTGAAGCCGCTATTCGCTGGAATATTTCGTCTTGAGCCAGCTCTCACAGGCTCCCACCGAGTGCCAATGTCAATGTTTTTATTTATAAATTTAGAGTACCCAATTCTTTTTTCCAATTAAGGGGCAATTTAGCGGTGGCCAATCCACCTACCCTGCACATCTTTGGGATGTGGGGGCGAGACCCACGCAAACACGGGGAGAATGTGCAAACTTCACACACAGACAGTGACCCGGGGCCGGGATCGAACCTGGGACCTCGGCGCCGCGAGGCAGCAGTGCTAACCACTGTGCCACCGTGCTCTTCCCTCCGGTGTCAATGTTGAAGAGAATCGGTTGCTTGAACAGCGGTTGAGTTACCTGGGAGGAATGGTGGATTCAATCATCTCTTCCAGTGAATATCCATCGAGGTCCTTATTCAGCTCCCACGATCATGACAGAACAAATCAAGTTAAGGCGGTGATGGGCAATCTAGGCTGGTGAGTGGGCCACATGAGTGGCCCCCTCACTTTATCTCAGTGGACGGCTAGATTGAATTCGGGCGTATTCACTCACCATGACCCATGAATAAGATTAAATATATTTAATACACGCCAAATATTTTGTGCGTTATTAAAAATGCTCAATCATTTATGTATTAATAAAACTGTCTTCAACTTCAAATTGTACGAAGACAGGTGTGCTAGGTGCTCGGGGAGCCCAGCGAACCACACCCATATGTTTTGGGCGTGCCCAGCGCTGGGGGAGGTTTGGAAGGGGGTAGCAAGGACGGTGTCGAGGGTGGTGGGATCCAGGGTCAAGCCAGGCTGGGGACTCGCAATTTTTGGGGTTGCAGTGGAGCCGGGAGTGCAGGAGGCGAAAGAGACCGGTGTTCTGGCCTTTGCGTCCCTGGTAGCCCGGCGGAGGATATTGCTCCAATGGAAGGATGCGAGGCCCCCAAGCGTGGAGACCTGGATCAATGACATGGCGGGATTTATTAAACTGGAGAAGGTGAAATTTGCCCTGAGGGGATCAGTACAGGGGTTCTTTAGGCGGTGGCAGCCTTTCCTGGACTTCCTGGCGGAACGGTAGGGAAATAGGCCGGCAGCAGCAGCAACCCGGGGGGGGGGGGGGGGTTTGGATCGGTGGGAGGGAGAACTGTGTACATGGGTTTGTGGGATGTGGCGGGTGTTATTTCTTTCCCTTTTGTTGTTTGGGTGTTCTTTTGTTTTTTTTGTTTTGTTTGTAGTTGTTTTTGAAGTTGGGTGGGTATTGTTCTTAGTGTGTTACCGCGGTTGTTTTGTTAATAGAGTTGAGATGTTTATATTTTGTAAAAATTTCAATAAAAATAATTTTTTTAAAAAACAACTTCAAATTGTAAAAACAAAATAAACATTTGCACCTTGAGCGCTGAGGGAGCGCGCGGTTCACACAGTCAATGCTGTGAGCGATCAGCACGCTCCTCACTTCACTTGCCCTCGCTTTACGTGCGAACCACTTTAGCCATACCGGCAGGAAAAAGGTTACACGGATGCAAATCAGCGGAATGTGGTGACCCTGCGCGGGCAACAGTTAACAAAATGTCTCGTGGGTCACACTCGGAACTCAGATGGGCCGGATGTGGCCCCCAGGCCGCATGTTGTCCACCACTGAGCTAAGACGTGGTTCAAAGCCAACAAAGCGACTTTGACAGCCCCTTTGGCACACTCCCAACCCCCAACTTGGATTGTTTATTGTCACGTGTACCGAGGTACAGGGAAAAGTATTTTTCTGCGAGCAGCTCAAACAGATCATTAATTACATGAAAATAAAATAAAATATAAATAAAATACATAATAGGGCAGCACAAGGCGCACAATGTAAGTACATAGACACCGGCATCGGGTGAAGCATACAGGGTGTAGTGTTAATGAGGTCGGTCCATAAGAGGGTCATTTAGGAGTCTGGTAGCAGCGGGGAAGAAGCTGTTTTTGAATCTGTTCGTGTGTGTTCTCAGACTTCTGTATCTCCTGCCCGGTGGAAGAAGCGGCTAACCGCTCACTTAAGTATGAGATCCAGATCATGACATCTCTATAGATCTCGCGTGGTGTCACGAGAATCGCTTCTCGCGAGGTTTAACGGCCTTGTCACGGCCCGAGTCGGGCGCGAGGAGGCCGTTCGATCGGGCCTTTTGCCTCTGACAGTTTCAAGAAGCCTAGCTTCAGCACTCAACAATCCGAAGCTCTATTTAATAATAATAATAATAATAATCGCTTATTGTCACAAGTAGGCTTCAATGAAGTTACTGTGAAAAGCCCCTAGTCGCCACATTCCGGCGCCTGTCCGGGGAGGCTGGTACGGGAATCGAACCGTGCTGCTGGACTGCTTGGTCTGCTTTAAAAGCCAGCGATTTAGCCTGGTGAGCTAAACCAGCCCCTAAATGAAAATCGCTTATTGTCACGAATAGGCTTCAATGAAGTTACTGTGAAAAGCCCCTAGTCGCCACATTCCGGCGCTTGTCCGGGAATCGAACTGTGCTGTTGGCCTGCTTGGTCTGCTTTAAAAGCCAGCGATTTAGCCCAGTGAGCTAAACCAGCAACAGACCAGCAACATTTGCCCCTGAAGCAATCTTTACCAATGCCAACTAGCATGCGGTGGAATGTAGTGTTACTACCGGATCAGGGTGGTGATGAGACCATCAATTCACGCGACACGGGGTTAGAAGCGAACAGTGGTTTTAATCGTCTTACAACATAGCCTGCCTGTGACAAGATGAACTCCAGATGAACTGGCAGGCAGGCTCTCAGCATCAACCTTTATACTTCCGGTTAGGGGGAGGAGTCGTGGGTGGAGCCCAGTACAAACTCCCGTACACTCCCAGTGCATCTCCCCTAGTGGCAGAGCAGCGCAACTGCTTGTGTGCCGAGCTTACAGAGACATAGTACAACATGTGTAATACAGTGTGAATTACGCTACTGTGATTCGCCACAAGTGGTATGAGGGAGGTTGGAGACGCAATGTAAATCACAAATCTTTTTCCCAGTTTTATTTCTCTTGCTGATTGTCTCTCCTCTTTGTCTTTCTGAAGGTGCTGCCTTACTGCCGGAGCATTTGCTGTGCTAAGCCTTGGCACAGAACCTTTCACAGCTTTTTGAAGGGTAGCCTCTGTTAGTGAGTAGAAGACACGGCAGCCAGTTTAGACACACCAAGCTTCCAGAAACAGCAGCGAGGGAATGGGCAGATGATCTGATTTTAGTGCCGTTGTTGGAGAGATAAATATCGGTCCCCAAGAACCTGCCCCGCCGTCCTCGGTTGCCTGCCGATTAGCCAGTTGCGCAGAGATTGCTCCTGGGCTGCTGCGAGCTGGGGTCGTGACCCACATTTGATGCCGATGTGTTGGGGCCCTGACTCCAAGCGGAAAATCCCGCCTCAGGGGGATCCTGCCCCTTCCTGCAGGCGCCCCAGGAGCTGCGGAGATGCTCGGGCCGATTTCTCAGTGAACATCTCCGCGACACCCAGTGATGAATCATAGAATCCCTACAGTGCGGTAGGAGGCCATTCAGCCCATCGAGTCGGCACCGACCCTCCAAAGGAGCGCCCGACCTGGGCTCAATCCCCCGGCCCATCCCCGTAACCCCACCTAACCTTTGGACACTTGGGGCAATTTAGCAATGGGCACTCATAGAACATAGAACAGTACAGCACAGAACAGGCCCTTCGGCCCTCGATGTTGCGACGAGCCATGATCACCCTACTCAAACCCACGCATCCACCCTATACCCGTAACCCAACAATCCCCCCATTAACCTTACACTACGGGCAATTTAGCGCGGCCAATCCACCTAACCCGCACATCTTTGGACTGTGGGAGGAAACCGGAGCACCCGGAGGAAACCCACGCACACAGGGGGAGGACGTGCAGACTCCGCGCAGACAGTGACCCAGCCGGGAATCGAACCTGGGACCCTGGAGCTGTGAAGAATTTATGCTAACCACCATACTACCGTGCTGCCCTCACTATAATTGCGTATCTCTGAATATCTCCTTTTCCCTTTCTCCGCCCCATGACATTTGGGGCTTCTGATGAAGATCCCCCCCCCCCCCCCCCCCCCACCCCCACCCCCACCCCCACCCCCACCACACACACACACACACACACACATCAACCAGCCCACTAAGAGCTCACCCCTCTAGTCTGTTGAACCATAGAGCTGTAATGGACTCCTTGGTGCCTGCGTTATGTGACTTAGGGAAGCAGCACGCTCGCTGCGATTCCCTATCCTGCCCTGAACTGTGGGAAGTATAGATTCTTGTCAATTTTGCAATTAAAAGGGGTGGGGGGGGGGGGAGGGAGAAGAGAGAGTGTGTTTTTACTTAGCCTCATGTAGGGGTGAGTTAAGGTAAGTTCAAAAGATCCCCTTTAAATAAGGAAATGTAGAGTGCATGTCCGTGCTGCCTGGAGTGCTGCGTATCCAAGGGTTTAGGAAGTTTGTCTCATTTTAAAGCTTTAAAAACCACCTCTGGGGAATTGCAAATTCACACATCTGTCAATGATTTCTGTAACATGTTTAACGCGAGGAGCTCAGCTGGATTTTGTGCGACTTATTGTTTCAGAGTTCTTAATTATGAGGCTTTGCGAAAGTTAGCAGATCTCGAGCTGAATTAAAGTTATGCAGGAAAAGTATTTTGGGTTTTTTTTTCCCCCGCAGAAGTTTTAATTATAATCTAAGGCAGCATTAGTACCCCTAATGCTCCATTAATTGGATCAGAGGGGAAGGAAAAATAACATTGCTCTGCTGGTATGTGGCAGTTACACCATCTGCTGCAGTGTGAGATCGGAGCCAGGGTTAGGCAGTTAAACTGTCAAGAAGGAGCCTGTACAGATGCCTGATGCCTGGGCGCTCACACTCGTAACGGCAGCAACACTCGGCTAAGGCAGTCCATGCCAACATTTACATAAAGCATAGAAAACGTTGCTGGCGTATTGGTGATCAGTAAGGGCCTGAGTAAGGAGAGGTTTGCTGGAGCATGGGCGAATCCTGTTGCCTTGATCTTGTGCTGCACGTCCCATTTATTTCCAAAATTCCAGATATTTTTTAAAACCCAGGAAACGGGAGTAGGCCATTTGAGCCCGTCATTCACCTTCGATCGTGGTTAACCTGCATCTTGACTCCATTTATAAATCTTTGTTTCATGTCCCTTCCTATCTTTGCCTGGGCCTCCTGATGTCAGTCTTGAACTTTTCATAGAATCATAGAATTTACAGTGCAGAAGGAGGCCATTCGGCCCATCAGGTCTGCACCGGCCCTTGGAAAGAGCATCCTACCCAAGCCCACACCTCCTCCCTATCCCCATAACCCAGTAACCCCACCCAACACTAAGGGCAATTTTGGAGACTAAGGACAATTTATCACGGTCAGTCCACCTAACCTGCACATCTTTGGACTGAGAGAGGAAACTGAATCACCCGGAGGAAACCCACGCAGACACGGGGAGAACGTGCAGACCCCGCACAGTCAGTGACGCAAGCCGGGAATCGAACCTGTGACCCTGGGGCTGTGAAGCAAGTGCGCTAACCACTGTGCTACCGTGCTGTTCGATTGACCTCGACACCCGCAGTCATTTGGGGAAGGAGGGCGAGACTCCCTCTGCCCTTTGGATGAACAGCATACTTTTCTGATTTCACCCCTAAATGAAATTACCTCGCTCTGGTTTCAAGGTTATGCCCCCCCCCCCCCCCCCCCCCCCCCCCCCGTTCTGGAATCCTCCATCCTCCCTATTGACCAATTCCTGGGAAGAGGACGATTCCCCAAGGTTGAATAGGTTGAGCCTATACTCATTCGCATTTCAAAGAATGAGAAGCAATCTTATTTAAAGATGCAAGATCCGGGGGCGGGGGGGGGGCTTGCAGGGCAGGTGCTGCAAGAATAATTTCCCTTACGTAAGAGACTAGAACTTAGAACACACATCTTAAAATTTAGGGAACTTAAGACAAAGATGAGAATATTTTTCACCCAGAGGATCTTTCATGCTTGGAACTCTCTTCTGGAGAGAGCAGTGGTGGCTGGATCATTGATTCTGATCAAGGCCCGAGTTGGGCAGATTTTTGATCGACAAAGGAGGACAGGGGGAATCGCAGAATTGTTACGCTGCAGTAGGAGGCTACTTGGTCCATCGCGACTGCGCGGCTGCCCAAAGGAGCATCATGGCTTAGTGCCTTTTCCCCACCCCCTGCAGATTGTTTCAATTAAAGTCACCATCTCCTGCCCTCTTGAATGCTTCAGTTGAAGCTGCCTCCAGCACACTTCCAGCCAGTGCATTCCAGACCCGAACCATTGGCTGTGCGAAGATGTTTTTTTCCTCACATCGCAGTTGAGTTGAGGTCCCAATCAGATCAGCCACGGTCTTGCGGAATGGTGGTGCGGGCTCGGAGGACCGAATGGCCGACCCCTGGTTCTAATTCTTGTGTATCTACCCCTTTGTCATTCTGAACCCCTTGATCAGATCAAATCCTCAATCACCTGTTCTCACACAAGTTTTTGCAACCTGCCCCCATAATTTAACCTTTTCACCCCGGTGAACCTACATGACCCCCCCCCCCCTCTGAGGCCAATATGTGATGGGCCTTAAACGTATTCACAAACACATTCACCACAGTAGGATTACTGTTCTCTTCTTACCTGGCATCCTCATGGCAACCAGCGGTGGGGATCCCCTACCATCCATGGTAACCGATAGCAACCAGCCATAGGGATTCCCAGCCATCTGCGGTAACCGATAGCAACAAGCACTGGGCCATGTAGCCATGTTTAGTGTTAGTCCCAAACTGGGGAAAGGATGCCAGTGATCTTTTGCTAACCTTGTAGCACCCCAATTGAGAACCTTTTTTAAAAATGAATTTAGAGTACCCACTTCTTTTTTTCCAGTTAAGGGGTAATTTAGCGTGGCCAATCCACATCTTTGCCTGCACATCTTTGAGTTGTGGGGGCGAAACCCACACAGACACGGGGAGAATGTGCAAACTCCACACGGACAGTGACCCGGGGCCAGGATCGGACCCGGTTCCTCTGCACCGTGAGGCAGCAGTGCTAACCACTGTGCCACCGTGCCGCCCAACTCAACTGAGAACCTAACACCAGATTGAACCTTGGGGCCTTCTGTGTCTTTGAGCAAGAAACAAGATTTACTTGCCGAGCAATTAAAAGTTTACAGTTTCCCCTTTTTTAATCTCTGATATCATTAAATGTTCATTTTGTGTAAACTGTGGGTTTAAATGTTCATTTTTAAGTGGGCTCTTTGGAGGGGCCCATTTAACCCATTCAGTTATTTGGAAATTCTGTTCATAGTTGTTTACAAAGATATAAAACTCCTGCCTGCTTGCCTGACAATATTCCCTACTCAATACTGTGGATTTTGGATGTTGGAAATCTGAACTAAAAGCCGAGGATACTGGGAAACCCAGCAGGTCTGGCAGCGTCTGAGGGGAGAGAACCAGGAGATAATGTTTTGAGCCCAATGTGACTATTCAAGTGGAAGAAACCTATTGGGTTTGAAACGTTGGGCGCGATTCTCCCAGAGGGAGACAAAGTGACGACGCCGGAGTGAAAACCGGCGTCGGAGGCCGCTCCTTGCCCCCTATTCTCCCACCCCCAGGGGGCTAGGAGCGGCGGCGCATCAATTTCGCACGGCGGGCCTTGGCGCCCGCGTCAAAGCGGCGCCGCCTGAATGACGCGGCCAGCGGTGCCTAAATGACGTCACCCGCGCATGTGCAGGTGGCCGGCGACAACCCGCGCATGCGCGGTTGCCGTCCTCCCCTCCGCCGCCCCACAAGACATGGAGGATTGATCTTGCGGGGCGGCGGAGGGAAAAGAGTGCGTCTTTCAGAGACGCCGGCCCAATGATCGGTGGGCACCGATCGTGGGCCAGACCCCTCCTGAGCACGCCCCTGGTGCTTGATCCTCCCCCCCCCCACAGGCCCCACACGCAGCGGTCGCGCGCTGTTCACGCCGGCAGCAACCAGGTGTGGTTGGCGCCGGCGTGAACCGGTCGGATTAGGCAGGCCGCTCGGCCCATCCAGGCCGGAGAATCGAGCGGCGATTCTCCGAGCAGCCTGTCGCAAAATGCGAAACACGTTTGGGGGGGGGGGGGGGGGGGGGGGTGGGAGAATCGCGTACGGGTGCCAGGGCAATGTGGCGTGAATCGCCCGGCACTCCCGCCCGGCGTGGGGGTCGGAGAATCGCTCCCGTTAACTCTACGCCTTTGGGCAGCACGGTGGCTCAGTAGGTTAGCACTGCAGTCTCACGGCGCTGAGGTCCCAGGTTTGATCCCGGCTCTGGGTCACTGTCCGTGTGGAGTTTGCACATTCTCCCCGTGTTTTCGTGGGTTTCGCCCCCACAACCCAAAGATGTGCAGGGTAGGTGGATTGAACACGCTAAATTGCCCCTTAATTAGAAAAAATTAATTGGGTACTCTAAATTTATATTTAAAAAAACTCTACGCCTTTCTTTACTCCAGCGATTGCAACAGATCTTCCAACCCATTCTCATTGTGCCTGTAGTCAAAAATATAGACAGTCACCTTCTTACTTACTGATATATTTGGTGCCGAAGGGAATGAGTGAGAGATTTGTGACAGTCAAAAGTTTCTCAGCGTCTGACTTTAAAGCATCCCCTAAATTTCTGGGTGAGTCTTCAGCTTTCTTCAAGGAAACAATCCCTCGTTGGAAGATACCAATAACCTGATAGCGTCCTTTTTAAAAATCTCTCCAACTCTCTTTACGATGCTCCTTAAAACCTACGTCTTTGACCAAGACTTTTGTAATCTTTTCTCATATCTTCTCTGACGTGGTTTGACGGCAAACTTTGCTTTGTAACGCTCCTGTGATGTATCGTTTGGGATGATTTATTATGTTAAAGGTGTGTTTAAATATAAATGGTTGTTGTTTTGATGTGAGGACAGTGCATTGTTCCCTGGTTATTGTCTCTCTTCCTCCCTTGCGCCACTCTTAACCTCCTTCGGAGCTTTGCATCAAAGGTGGCACCCAGCTGCCCATTGCTGTGCAAAAGAGTTGACCATTGAGCCCCAATACAGTCTAGGCTGTAAGGATTAGGCTCAAATTGGGAATTTGGTGTGAAGGTGTCTTTGAAGCGGGCGGGTGGGGGGGGGGGGGGGGGGGGGGGGGGGGGGGGGGGGGAGTGATGGGTTTGGAGTCGATGGGCAGTCACCTTCACCCATTTTTTCACACCCAGCGGCAACTTACAGAGTGCAATTGCGGTGGCTTCGGTGAAACAGTCTTTGCGAGCCCCGCCTCAAGGAGCGGAGATTCTGGCAGGAGGAATTACAAATAGTCGTTTGGTCGTGCACAACTTGAGTACTGCTGAAAACAGAGACATGTTGAAGTTTTTCATCTTGCACTGATCAGGACTGTACGCACGAATACCAGGATAAGGGCAAAACAACAGTTGATAATGTATGAGAAGGAAGTGCTGATTGGTTGGCAATGCCTCCACCAATCACAGTTTACTTGCTGAGGTCTGACGAGTGCAAGACGGAAAGATTTGACATCTCTCTTCTGCAATAAATTACAAATTTAAATAATTCCGTTTTTTCTTTGTTTCTGCACTCCAATTTCAGGTGAAGCTGTGGAGCAAATATAAAGTGACCAATATCCCATCACTAATATTCATCGAAGGCAGCACAGGAAGGATTGTCAGCAGGAATGGACATCTGATTATCCGGGACGACCCTCTAGGTAGGGATTCTAAACCCCCCACCGCGCGCAGCTCCAGACTGCTGTGGGTGCCCAACAAAATATCTCGCTCTTCAGCACATTTTGCAACCACACTAACCGATTTGTTCACTCGAGCAGGGTCCGAGTTTCCTTGGGGTCCCAAGTCCTTCGGCGAGGTGATTGCTGGATCACTGATCAAGAACAATGGGCAGATAGTAGACAGCAGTACTCTGGACGGCAGTTACGTTGGTGTCTACTTCTCCGCACACTGGGTAAGACCAAAGTCACAAATCACTTGCTTTTCGCTGCATGGAACAGGTGTTGGAGTAAGCACCAGGTCTTGATGCATTGAGATTGACAAATGGATCCCAAGCCAGATTGTGAAATGTATAAATAATGCAATTCCTTTTCTTCATAGTTGATTTATTTACAGAATGCAGCACCACAGAAGTCTGCCTCCTACTGACTAACATGGTGTCCCAGCAGTCCCTCTTTATATATGCTCAAGATATTTAATCAATCAATACCCTCCAACTGTTTATCTTTACTTTAACAATACAATTGACATAGCGTTAATATAGATTTGTTTCCCCTTCTTCAGTTTTTTATTTCCTGAAGTGCTGACTTACATTAGGATCCAGTTCCCCAGGCACCAGCAGCTCTCAATGACCTTGCACAACTGGTCATTCAACATGGTTGAGTCCCAATCATGAATGTGACTCGTGTGGGCCGTGCGAGATTCATTCTCGACCCTGGTTCCTGCCCTTGCGTTTCAGCCCCCAAAATGTTCTGATTGGATGTGCAGCCCTTCCCTCCCAGTGCAGTTATCAAGTGGCATTCTATGGTGGGCTGTTCTATGGTGGGCCGTTCTATGGTGGGCAGTTCCACACTAGCCTTTTCCTCAGGTTGCTACCAATGTCTCACTGAGGATTGAAAGGTATGTATTGGGTGCCATTTGGCCCATTCCATCCAACCATCACAGGCTACAAAACGGGCCACCAAACAGAACCAGCAGAAGCCCCGGAAGATTTATTTATCTCCCTTACTTACACCCTGGGAAACTGAGGAAAATTGTAGAATCATTTTTTTTTGTCATTAAAGGATGTGGCTACATATTGGCAAATTTCCTGGACTAGTGAGCCAGGAGCCTGCAATAGTGATCTGGAGTAGACATGAGTTCAAGTTCCATCTTGGCAGCTGGGGAAGTTAAGCACAATTAATTAAATAAAAATCTGGGGGGGGGGGGGGGGAGCTGGGTGACCATGTGATGGTGACCATGAAACTACCAGATTGGTGTAAAACCCCCATCTGGTTCACCAATGTCCTTTAGGGAAGGAAATCTGCCATCTTTACCCGGTCTGGCCTGCACGTGACTCCAGACCCACAGCAATGTGGCTGACCCTTAACTGCCCTCTGAAGTGGGCCTAGAAAGCCATTCCATTTTAGTCCGGGGTAATTAGGGATGGGCAAGAAATGCTGGCTCGGCTCTGTGCACACTTGCACGTTATTTGGTGGGTCCCATGGAAAGTCTGTGCCGACCCCGGGGGGTCCTCGGACCCCCACGTTGAGAACCACTGCTTTCGGCAGGCTGCTGAACCTTAGTTTTGACTGTTCAGATGTAGAAAGCTGCGACGAGAGGAATGAAGGGTTCGCGTTCTGAAAGGATCGTGATCAACTGGGTCACCTTTATCCAACTCTGCTCTTGGCTTTTAAGTGAATGGTGGCTTGGGGACAGAAAAGAATCATTGATCCCTTCGTTATCTTTCTCATGCAAATTGGGAATGTGGAAGGTTTAAACTCAGGGCTTCCACTGAGTTAGAAAAACAGAAATGCTGCAAATTCCCAGCAGCCCAGGCAATAAACCTGCACATGGACTGCAGCGGTTCAGGGAGGTAACTGACCACCACCATCTCAAGGGCAATTAAATATTGGCAATAAATGCTGGTCTAGAGAGCCACTCTCACAACCCTGTTGTGTTCTCTATTCTGCTTTACCTCTATCTCTAACTGGCAGACTTTCTCAAGTACAACTGCTCTCTCTCTCACACCTCACTATCTTATTCCTAAATGCCCTAAGTCACATGATATATATATGTATATGACAATTCTGTGGTTGCCTCTAGTGGTAAGAAGCATTATCATTGACTTGTTAACTCTTTACATCCCAGTCAATATACATATCATTACAATCCTGTGAAAGAATGGGGTGGGAAACTTCTTGATTATCTTACAGTGACCTCCGCTGAAGATGCACATGCTTAGAGTCAAGATGGGGACAGCACTGTGCTGTTCAGTGCTGTTCCTACTAGACTGAAAGAGGCTGCTCAAACAAGAGCAAGTAAATACATCCCAGTAATATTGACGCATTGAATGGAAGAGTGGGAATAGGCCATGGGGGAGTGGGGGGGGGGGGGGGGGGGGGGGGGGGGGCTGCACTTACTCATCCTGTGAATGAGTTGATGCCACACCATGCACCATTCACCTTTCACTCCTATCAGCAGTTCCTATTAGAGAGAATAACATCAATAAAAAACTGCAGGTAGTTAGGAAGACTCAAGGAGGTAATAGTTATTCATGACTAGGCATACTCGAAACCCAATTTCCTAAGGAATACAGCAACAACTTTGCATTTATGTCATGCTTCAACACAACAAAATGCCTTAAATAGTTTCAGAGGGGCACAATCAAACATTTGACACTGAGATAAAATCAAAATGCTGGAAATATGAAACGGAAACAGAAAACGCTGGATAAACTCAGCAAGTCTGGAAACATCGAATTTTTAATGCGTTCGTGGGACGTGGGCATCGCAGGCTGTGCCAGCATTTATTGCCCATCCCTAATTGCCCTTGAGGGGCAGTTAAGGATCAACCACATTGCCATGGATCTGGAGTTCACGTATAGGCCAGACCAGGTAAGGATGGCAGATTTCCTTCCCTATGGGACATTAGTGAACTAGGTGCATTTTTGCGACAATCGACAATGGTTTCATGGTCATCACTAGACTTTTTATTGAATTCAAATTTCACCACCTGCAGTGACGGGATTTGAACCTGGGACCCCAGAGTACTCTGGGTCTCTGGATTGCTAGTCCAGCGACGATGCCACTACGCCACCACATCCCCAAAGAGAAACAGGATTGAACGTTTCGGGTTTAAGCGACCCTTCTACACAGCAGTTCTGTCGGTGGATCGTTTGGATCTGAAACGTTAAGCGCTGTTTCTCTCTCTGATGGAACCATCAATTCACCAGACTCGTGTTTCTGATGTGAATCTAGGCTTTAATCGACTTACTTCAGAGCCAGCCTGTTACCCGTTGATGAACTCGTAGCGAACTCAGGCTGACTCTGGACAAGGGTATTTATACAGCTGCAGAGTCGTGGGCGGAGCCAAGGGTGGAACCCAGTACAAGTTCCTGAGTACTCCCAGAGCTACTCCCCCTAGTGGTAGGATAGCGCCTCTGCGCTTACAAAGACAGTGTGAATTAACATATATACATCTATATATTACATGCACCACACTCTCCACTGATGTTTCCAGACTTGCTGAGTTTATCCAGCATTTTCCGTTTGTATTTAACATCTGACACAGACTCCAATGAGAAGATATTTTGGCAGAATTTGGAAACCTCGCTGAAAGAGGTACAAATTGAGGCGAATCTTAAAGGAGGAGGAAGGTAGAGAGGATTGGGAAAGGAATTCCACAGATTTGGGCGACGTCAACTGAAACTGGCGCTACCAATGGCGGGCGCAGAGAGCTGAGATAGTTGTAGAGCTGAAGGAGATTTCAGAGATAGGCAGGGTTAGGGTTAGGATGGGTCTGTGGGCAGCATGTGGCGCAGTGGTTAGCACTGGAACTGCAGGTGCTGAGGGCCCGGGTTCGAATCCGGCCCTGGGTCATTGTCCGTGTGGAGTTTGCACATTCTCCCCATGTCTGCGTGGGTTTCACCCCCACAACCCAAAGATGTGCAGGTCAGGTGGATTGGCCACGTTAAATTGCCCCTTAATTGGAGAAAACAAATTGGGTACTGAAAAAAAAATTTCAAAAAGGAAGGGTCTGTGGATGGTTCTGAAAAAAAGAATGACAATTTTTAAATCGAAGGGTTGCCAGATCGGGAGCCAGTGTAGGTTAGTAAGTACAGAGCAGTGATGGTTGAATGGAGCTTGATGTAATAATAATCTTTATTTTTTTAAAATAATTTTTATTGGAATTTTTTACAGAAAATATAAAAATATAACAACAAGTATAGTAACAAGCAGTAATATGCAACTAACAGCCCCATAACACCCACAATTCCCCCCATACCGTAACATCACATGTATCACACTCCCCCCACCCCCCCCAACAAGAGAACTTAACCATAAATTAAAATTAAATAAATCAAATTTAAAAGTAAGCAAACATAATCAACGTTCCCCCCCCCCCCCCCCCCCCCCCCCCCCCCCCCACCCCCAACCCCCTGGGTTGCTGCTGCTACTGTCCCAGTACCCTATCGTTGAGCCAGAAAGTCGAGGAAAGGTTGCCACCATTTAAAGAACCCTTGTACCGACCCTCTCAGGGTGAACTTGACCTTTCAAGCTTAATGAATCCCGCCATGTCATTGATCCAGGTCTCCACGCTTGGGGGCCTCGCATCCTTCCACTGTAGCAAAATCCTTCGCCGGGCTACTAGGGACGCAAAGGCCAGCACACCGGCCTCTTTCGCCTCCTGCACTCCCGGCTCTACCCCAACCCCAAAGATCGCGAGTCCCCATCCTGGCTTGACCCTGGATCCCAATAATAACCTTTATTATTGTCACAAATAGGCTTGCATTAACACTGCAATAAAGTTATTGTGAAAATCCCCTAGTCGCCACATTCCAACGCCTGCTCGTGTACACAGAGGGAGAATTCAGAATGACCAATTCACCTAACAGCACCTCTTTTGGGACTTGTGGGAGGTTACCGGAGCACCCGGAGGTGCACGTTCTCCCTGTTAGGATAGGGGCGTTTTGGACAAGGTTATATTATTGTAAGATGGGAGAAGCAGCTATGTAGGAACAATCGTTCCATTCTCCAGGTGAACTGAAAAATAAAGGGCCCCCTGCCCTCATTTACCTCGTAACATCCCTGCATTACCACTTCTGTGCACCTAAATGGCAAAAACATTTTCATTGCCCTCTTTAAAGAAAGGTACGGTAGAGTCAGTGCCTTTGGAAAGTAACTTAGAGAGAGAGAGAGAGAGACGAGTTGGGGAGGAAAAGGTTTAATTTGACTTTGAACGCGTTCCAGCAGTATCTGAAACTCTTGAGAAATCCCCACCAGGCTGGTCCTCCAATGGGGCTAATTATTATGACTGAAAATACAAGGCCCTAGGAAAAGACAGCGCATTTACCAGATGTGGGAAGTTACATCAAACACAAAAGTAAGAGGATAAGTGACGTGTATTAATAGCGTTATGGGGGTCTGGGGGGGGAGGGGGTGGTGGGGGGAGTGTTTTTAATCATTACCATGTTGCGAAAAAGGGTGTGCATTAACGGCAGAAGACGAGGGTCACAGAACCCAGCTGTTTTGCTGCAATAATTCTCTCCTTTTGAATACAGTGCCCCCCCTGCAGAAGTCTGACCCGTGTCCTCGTGGAGACGTATCGAAAAATCAAAGAGATGGGGCAGAAGTTTGAGATTGTTTTCGTCAGCGCTGACAGGTAAACTAATTATTCCGGCATTTGGGGCCTTCGACAGCGCAGCTCCTCCAGTTTCGTTCCGGTTCTTTGACCCGGGGCTGGGGGTAACAAAACACATCTCGCACCGCACTGGTGACATTCTCCTGGATGCTCAACCCCCCCCCCCCCCCCGATCAGCTTCACCCAACCTGGTCTCGGAATTCAAAATCCCCCCCTTTTCCTCACTTCCCCGCTCCCACCCAACCTTAACCTGATGGCTCAGCTCTGATTGTCCCGAACGTCACCCAAATCGTTGCACGTTGAACCCTGATCTGTGCTGACCAGCCGATCTCAAAGAGGCTAAAGGTTCGAGTGCTCCAATTTACTCACTGACACCACTTGCATTGAAGCGGCTTTTTTTTTTTTAAATTTAGCGTACCCAATTATTTTTTCCAATTAAGGGGCAATTTAGCATGGCCAATCCACCTAACCTGCACATCTTTTGGGTTGTGGGGGTGAAACCCACGCAGGCACGGGGAGAATGTGCAAACTCCACACAGACAGTGACCCAGGGCCGGGATTCGAACCCGGGTCCTCAGCGCCGTAGGCAGCAATGCTAACCACTGTGCCACCGTGCTGCCCTGAAGCGGCTTTTAACATAATACCTCATCCTGAGGTGCTACGCGGAGGCGTAGGGGGAAAAGGTATTTCTCCTGGTTAGGGAACCGAAGACTGGACACATCGTCAAAAGGTTAGACCCAGGAGTCAAACCAGGGAACCAATTCTTCACTCAAAGAGTGGTAGACATTTGGAACACTCTTCCACATATGGCAATTGATGTTTTAAAACCAAAAATAATCATTTTCCAAAGGTTTTGAGGGATATGGGGTGTAGGCGAGTGTACAAAGTTAGGTACATCAGCCAGGAGCTCCTTGATCCCAGAGGGGGTTGGATTACGAGGAGAGGCTGAGTAGACAGGGACTGTACTCGTTGGAATTTAGAAGGATGCGGGGGGATCTTATAGAAACATATAAAATTATGAAGAGAATAGATAGGATAGATGTGGGCAGGTTGTTTCCACTGGCGGGTGAAAGCAGAACGAGAGGGCATAGCCTCAAAATAAGGGGAAGTAGATTTCGGACTGAGTTTAGGAGGAACTTCTTCACCCAAAGGGTTGTGAATATATGGAATTCCTTGCCCAGTGAGGCAGTAGAGGCTCCTTCATTAAATGTTTTTAAAATAAAGATAGATAGTTTTTTGAAGAATAAAGGGATTAAGGGTTATGGTGTTCGGGCCAGAAAGTGGAGTTGAGTCCACAAAAATCAGCCATGATCTCATTGTATGGCGGAGCAGGATCGAGGGGCCAGATGGCCTACTCCTGCTCCTAGTTCTTATGTTCTTATGATTGATGATCAGGCCCAAGGGGCTAGATGAGTAAGTGAATTTTTTTTGGACTCTTCCTCAAAAGATTGTGGAAACAGAGTCGTTAGATATTTTCTAAGGCAGAGGTTGATAGATTCCTGATCAGCAAGCACGTGAAAGGTTATCAGGAGCAGGCGGGAATGCAGTGTTGAGATTACAATCAGATCGGCTGGGGTGATATTGAATGGTGGAGCAGGCTTGAGGGGCCGAGTGGCCTCCTCCTGATCCTAATTCGTAGGTTTGCATGCTTTCTCCTGTTCCGAGGTTCCCGATCAAACCAGAAATTGACACCAATTAAAGACGGAGACATTCGGACAAGGAGGCCTTGGTCAAAGATGTAGCTTCAAGCAATGACTTAAAGGAGGATAGAGAATCAGAGAGGTTTAGAAAGGGGATTTCAGAACTTAGATGGCTGATGGCACGGTGGCCAGCGATGGGATAAACGGTGTCAGGGTGAGCAAGAAGCCAGAATTTGAGGATGGCAGGGCTGAAGGAGATATAGAAATAGGAACGGGTACGAATTTTAAATTTGAGGTATTGCAAGTTCGGGATCCAGTGGAGGACAGCAAGCACGGGGGATAATGGGTGAATGGAACTCAGTGCCAGTTAGGATTCTTTGGATGGACTGAAATGTCTGGAGGGTGGAAATGGGAGACCATCTAAGGGACTGTTGGAACGGTCGAATCAAGATGTAACAAAAGTAACCCTGAGCATTTGGCAGTGTCACAGAGGTGAAAGTAGGCAGATTTTGTGGGTCGAGAGGGTTCTGTCTGATTACTGTCCTGGGCCTGGATTCTCCGACCCCCCCGCCGGCTCGGAGAATGGCCGGGGTGGGGGAGGGGGGGGCGTGAATCCCAACCCCGCCGTCTCTCGAAGTCTCCGGCACCAGAGATTCGGCGGGGGCGGGAATCGCGCCACGCCTGTCGGCGGGCCCCCACGGCGATTCTCCGGCCCGTGATGGGCCGAAGTCCCGCTGCTGTAATGACGTTCCCACCACCGGGAATCAAACCACCTACCTTACCGGCGGGACCAGACGGCGTGGGCGGGCTCCGGGGTCCTGGGGGGGGGGGGGGGCGCGGGGTGATCTGGCCCCGGGGGGGTCCCCACGGTAGCCTGGCCTGCGATCGGGGCACACCGATCGGCATGTGGGCCTGTGCCATGGGGGCACTCTTTTCCTTCCGCATTGGTCATAGCCTTCACGATGGCGGACGCGGAAGTGACCCCCTCCCCTGCGCATGCGCGGGGATGACGCCAGCAGCTGCTGACGCTCCGCGCATGCACGGCCCTGGCTGGCATGGCGCCAAAGGCCTTTCCTGCCGGGGGGGCGCCAACCACTCCGGCGCTGGCCTAGCCCCTCAAGGTTAGGGCTTAGCCCTTAAAGGTGCGGATTTCTCCGCACCTTTGGGGCGGCCCGACGCCGGAGTGGTTCACGCCACTCCATGCCGCTGGGACCCCCCGCCCCACTGGGAAGGGGAGAATCCCGGCCCAGTTCTCTCCTCTGGACTCTGTGCATTTGGACTTCAGGTGAGAACAGGATTCAGCTTAGTTGCATTTTCACCCCTTGCTACTCCCCACGCTAATTGTTTGCCCACTCTTACTGGCCACAAGCTAGCACAGAGAAAAGTGGCTACTTGAGCAAGCGACACGTTTGTGCCAGCTGGGCCATGAGATGACCCGGCACATCAAAGTCCTTTCAGCCCAAGTTCTGCAGTAGGTTAGGATTTGGCCTCTGAATTTATTGCTGGAACCAGACGGAGATCATTGTAACAACGAGCAGCATGTCTAATTTTTGGATCTCGTCGTTGCTGTGAGTATAGAAAGATCTGAAACGATTGTGATGAAGTGAAAATGGACACGTTTCTCCACCTTGCTGCCCGCAGCTGCCACTTTGGTTCAATGTCGTCAGGTATCGAGCCTTCAGCCATTGGAAACAGGTTCTCTTTATCGATTCTTATCTGGCTCTCCATGAATTCAGGTACCTCTATCAAATCTCTCCTTAGCTTTCCAGCTCTAAGGAGGACGACCCCAGCATCCATCCATATTGCTGTACTCCCTCAACCTTGGAACGTTCAAGTAAACCTCTGCTGCATTCGCTCTGATAACCTTCGCACCCTTCACAATGTGTGGTGCCCAGAATTGGGAATATTACCCCTGCGGCGCATTTAAGGATTTGTAAACTTGCCCAGTGTGTTACTAGCTACACTAACAATCAATCAAGTTTGTCCTGTGGCTTATTTATGCTTGCTCGAAGCGACACACGTTCATGCACAGGGATCCGTTCTCTGCAAACAAAAGAAATATGATCAAACCATCAGCTATAGTTCCCTGGTGCTTTCTCCATGGCAACACCTCGACCAATCTGATTTGACTAGCCAACCAATCAGCACCCTCGCCTCCTGGAAGGTAAATCATTGTGATTGTTTGAAATCTGTCCTGGTGAGTGTAAGACACAAAACTTCGACGACACTTCCTTCAGACGACTCTCTCCCTTCAGCAGCACGAAACTGAACTTGCTATTCTCAATCGGATGAATCGCTTCCATTGTGCAAAGTCCTGGAAGGAGCTCTGTAGGCAGCAGAAGTAGTTTTTATGGAAGATTGAAGTTCTCTGTCGAGTTTGTTGGTTTGTTTTGACGCGGAGGCTGTTGCGCTAAAATGTAAAGCTCTGGGGCGGGAATCTCCGAGCCTCCGTGCCGAAATCGCGATCGGTGTGGGGGGGGGGGGTGCGAGAGTGGGCGTCAATCCCGAGATCGGGTCCAATGGCACTCCCATGATTCTGTGGTCGCCGGAGAATCGCTGCGAATCGCGCGCGGTCGATGCGGCGCCGGTTGGGGGCTATTGAAAGATGGCCCCGCGGTGATTCTCCAACGTCAACTGGCCAAGTTGGCGACGGCTTGGGTCACTGTCTGTGCGGAGTCTGCACGTTCTCCCCCGCGTCTGCGTGGGTTTCCTCCGGGTGCTCCCACAAGTCCAAAGATGTGCAGGTTAGGTGGATTGGCCAATGCTAAATTTTCCCTTAGTGTCCAAAAGGTTTAGGTGGGGTTGCAGGGCTCGGGTGGAGGTGTGGGCTTAAGTCGGGTGCTCGGTGCGGACTCGATGGGCCAAATGGCCTTCTTCGGCACTGTAAATTCTTCGATTCTATGAACTTGATTGCCAATAGGTACAAGATTCGCTTTATTTACCTGAAGGAGAGTTTTACTTATTTTTGCTGCAATCCCACTTGTGTTTTTTGCACATTCGTGGGGTGGGGCGTGATGCTTGCGAGGTCATCTCTCGTTATACTTTAGAAGGTATAAGGGCAGCACGGTGGCGCAGCGGGTTAGCACTTCTACCTCATAGAACATAGAACATTACAGCGCAGTACCGGCCCTTCGGCCCTCAATGTTGCGCCGACCTGTGAAACCACTCTAAAGCCCATCTACACTATTCCCTTATCGTCCATATGTCTATCCAATGACCATTTCAATGCCATTAGTGTTGGCGAGGGCACTACTGTTGCAGGCAGGGCATTCCACGCCCTTACTACTCTCTGAGTAAAGAACCTACCTCTGACATCTGTCCTATATCTATCTCCCCTCAATTTAAAGCTATGTCCCCTCGTGCCAGACATCACCATCCAAGGAAAAAGGCTCTCGCTGTCCACCCTATCTAATCCTCTGATCATCTTATACGCCTCAATTAAGTCACCTCTTAACCTTCTTCTCTCTAATGAAAACAGCCTCAAGTCCCTCAGCCTTCCCTCATAAGATCTTCCCTCCATACCAGGCAACATTCTGGTAAATCTCCTCTGCACCCTTTCCAATGCTTCCACATCCTTTCTATAATGCGGCGACCAGAACTGCACGCAATACTCCAAATGCGGCCGCACCGGAGTTTTGTACAACTGCAACATGACCTCACGGCTCCAAAACTCAATCCCTCTACCACTAAAAGCTAACACACCGTACGCCTTCTTAACAACCCTCTCAACCTGGGTGGCAACTTTCAGGGATCTATGTACATGGACACCGAGATCCCTCTGCTCATCCACAGCACCAAGAATCTTCCCATTAGCCCAGTACTCTGTCTTCCTGTTATCCCGACTCTGGGTCACTGTCCGTGTGGAGTTTGCGCATTCTCCCCATGTTTGTGTGGATCTCACCCCCACAAGCCAAAGATGTGCAGGTTAGGTGGATTGGCCACACTAAATTGCCCCTTAATTGGAAAAAATGAATTGGGTACTCTAAATTTAAAAAGAGACGGTACAGGTGAGCATCCTTCATGAGCTGCTGCAATGCATTTGCGAAGGTGCTTCTGTGGTTGGATAGGGAGAGTTGCAGGATTTACATGCAGTGGTGGTGAGGAACAGTCCGTACACGTGCAAGTCGGGACAAGGTGTGACTTGGAGGAAGCCTTAAGGCTGTTCTTCCCGTACGCTTGAAGCCCTCGACACTGTAGGTCACGTGTTCTCCCTTTGCCTCACCTATTGCACATCAGCGCCAATGAGTGAACAAGCGGGTGTGCGAAAGGGAGAGAGAGAAAGGAAGCAAAACGGGGAAGGGGTAAATAAACAGCCTGGTATCTCTCTGCCTGACGTTTTAGTGAAAGCAAACCCAAGGTCAGGATTGTGGATGGCGTGAAGCCAGCCCTGGTGCTTGCATTCTTCTGCAAGTATTTATAACCAGTGACTTTAATTATAAACATAAGCTTTTTCCTGTCCTGGACAGCATTGAGATGGCTTGGCAGCTGTATAACTACAGACAAACTCTTTAAATGTCAGGTTTCAGCCTGCCCTTGTGTTCTTGTGTGTGTGTGTGTAAATCATGGGGATTTTGGCCCTGTCTTCCTCTTGTAAGACTTCCACACTAAAGGGGTTGGATTTCTTTCCAGTTAAAGGAGGAGGGAAATGAAAGGACGTGCTCAATCTTGTTGTAAGGGACTGTTCCTCCAGGACCCAACCACTTTGTTCATGGAGTGTTGAAGCACATGTGATGAGACCCTCAGAGCCACAGTGATGGAACCATCAATTCAATCTACTTACTTCAGAGCCAGCCTGTTACCCGTTGAACTCTCGATGAACTCAGGCTGGCTCTGGACACTGTTATGTATACAGCAGTCTAGGGGGAGGAGTCGTGGGCGGAGCCAAGGGTGTACAAACTCCTGAGCATTCCCAGAGCTACTCCCCCTAGTGGTCGGATAACGCTACTGCGCTTACAATAGTATTGGTAAATACAGTGTGAATTACTAAGTGACATTCACCACACACAGGCACAGTGCCTAACATTAAAACCCATTGTTACTGTTGATTTGCAGCTCTCTGCAGTTTACAGATCCAGCCAGATTCTGATTTAGAGTTTACGTGCCTGTCAGACCGCAGGCCGCTGTCGGGAACTTCCAGTCACGTCACATTTACAGGGTCTTGCACGCCCCGCATCCCTCCACATTTGGGGTGCCCACCGCAGGGGGGTGGGGGAGGGGGCGGGCAGTGGGGATTGCCATCGGTAGGACGGGAGGATCCCGCTGGCAGGAATGGGGCCGGAAAATTCCAGGCAAAAGAGGATCAAGTTGGGCGGCCCGGTAGCACAGTGGTTAGCACTGTTGCTTCACAGCTCCAGGGTCCCGGGTTCGATTCCCGGCTTGGGTCACTGTCTGTGCGGAGTCCGCACGTTCTCCCCCGAGTCTGCGCGGGTTTCCTCCGGGTTCTCCAAAGTTCTGAAAGACGTGCTGGTGGGTGAATTGGACGTTCTGAATTCTCCCTCCGTGTACCCGAACAGGCGCCGGAATGTGGCGACGAGGGGATTTTCACCGCAACCTCTTTGCAGTGTTAATGTGAGCCGACCAATAATAAAGATTATTATTATTAAGTTAAGGGACCAAGAATCGTGGGCTGCTTGTTTCCCTCGGGTCACAGGTTGGACACCCCTTACTTAACTTGTGAAGAGCAACCCTGAGCATGGACCTCAAGTTCCCATGTTCCGGAATAATCCAGAATGTGTCTCAACATTAGGAGCAGGAGTAGGCCATTCAGCCCTTGAAACCTGCCATATACTAGCAATGGCAGCAGATCACAGCTGAAGAGTTATTGCAGTTCTCAAGATGCTCATACTTAGTGTGATGCTCCCGGTGGACATTAGATCATTGGCTGATCAGCAACCTGACTCCATTTAAACACCTTTGCGCCATAATCCCTTGATGGCTTTACCCTCGTTAACTTTGAGTGAGTTCTGATTGAACATTCGACAGGGCAACTAATCTGCTGTTTGAAAAACACGGGGCGGGGGGGGGGGGGGGGGAGAGAATGCTGGAAATCTGATTCGCAAACAGAAGGTTCTGGAATGCTGAGCATTTGTTGGCCGTATCAGTGGAGAGAGAAATTCAGTGAACATTTTGGGTCGGTCACCTGTTGTCTGGACTGGGACACGCAAGAAGGATTGTTGTGATAGGGTGGAAGGCAGGAGGGATTTAATGACGAGGAGAATGATGGGGTACGGCGAAAAGCAGGATGGTAATGCGGCAATTAATGCGGAACCCGACAAATGAAGCAAGCTGTAGCTTTAACAATTGCCAATGTTAGTAATTCTCCACCTCCACGGGTGGCTGTTTCCGATCACCTTATCTCAGTAGCCGTGCCGATAACGGAGATGAAGCATTTCGGTCATCAAACGACGAGCGGTGTTTGGGAGCAGTCCTACAGCTTGGAGTCGCGCTGTGTCCTGATGTGGTGAACGGGTGTTACTGCTAAATATATTTGGTCAGGCCCTGGGTTGGCCATGCTAAATTGCCCCTTAGTGTCCAAAGACGTGTAGATTAGGTTGCAGGACTGGGCAGCACGGTGGCGCAATGGTTAGCACTGCTGCCTCACGACACCGGGGTCCCAGCTTCGATCCCGGCTCTGAGTCACTGCCCGTGTGGAGGTTGCACATTCTCCCCGTGTTTGCGTGGGTTTCACTCCCACCACCCAAAGGTGTGCAGGCTAGGTGGATTGGCCATGCTAAATTGCCCCTTAATTGGAAAAAAAAAAGAATTGGTACGCTAAATTTATTTTAAAAATAGAAAAAGAAGATTAGTTTATGGGAATGGGGCGGGGGAGTGGCCCTGGGTGGGGTGCCCTTTCCGAGGATCGGTGCAGACTCGAAGGGCCGAATGGCACTGCAGGGATTGTATATTGCTGGCAGCCTGCCGAAGCATTCCCCTTGAAGCCGCACACCATCCTGACTTGGAAATATATCGGCCGCTCCTTCACTGGGTCAAAATCCCGGAACTCCCTCCCTAGCAGCACTGTGGGTGTACCTACACCTCATGGAGCGCAGCGGTTCTAAGTGGCAGCGGCTCCCCACCACCTTCTAGGGGGTATTTAGGAATGGACAATAAATGCTGTCCTTGCCAGCGACGCCCACACACTGTGAACGAATAAGGAAAAAAAAATCAAAATACTTGTTGGCATCAGTTTGGCTGAGCGCCAGGTCGGAGAGACAGGAGATGGATGGTGGCCTGAGCTCACACCCCATACACCAACAATTTTTCATATATAGCTCTGCCGTATTTGCGTTTTTGAAGGAAGCAGTGAGTAGGGTGGTGTGGTGTGTGTGTGGGGCGGGGGGAGGGGGTTGGGGGGAGAGTTGGGGGTGGCTGGATTTGGGGGAAACCTCGGGGGGGTGCGGGGGGGAATGTCAAGGGGGAGTTTCCAGGATGTATTGGTGGTGGTCTGAACATCTTCTGCCTCTTCAGCCGCAGATCTCAGCAAAGGCAATATACCCCACCCTCCCCTGCGGCCCCAACCACACCCTCACCCACCCCTCCCATTTCGCAAAAACAGAAAATAAAATTGAAATCCTGCCATTCTTCATCTCCCTCAGGTCAGAAGATTCCTATAAACAGTATTTCAGCGAGATGCCGTGGACAGCTGTACCATATACCGACGAGGCCAGGAGGTCACGGCTCAATTGGCATTACGGCATACAAGGTACTGGTGGAAACCGGCGGTCGCTGTGGGAATTCACTGTGTCTTGTGGTTGTTATCTTTTTTAATAATTGCAACTTTCTTCCTCTCTCGAAAATTAAATATCAGTTCGACCGAGTGTGTTTGGTGCATGAAGGATATGCTGTGTGGTTTGAAAGCTGCAGTGCAGTTCAAAACGTTAAGTCCAGATGTGTCGCGCTTAAGCCCCAAAATGCCTGATGTTTCTGTTTATAAACGGCACAGTGAGTTGCTTCTGTTTCCTTTCAGCCTTGTTCAGAACAGCTGAGGCGTGGAGAAGGAGCAACTTTATTTTCCCATCTTGTCCAGCGCCAATTTGGTCCTGAGGTGGCTTTTGGTGGAATACTTAGCCGATAACACAGGAACAGGAGGAGGCCATTCAGCCCCTCAAGCCTGTTCCGTCATTCGATTGGACCATAACTGATCGGTATCTTTTTTTAAAAATTTAGATTACCCAATTACCTTTTCCAATTAAGGGGCAATTTAGCGTGGCCAATCCACCTAGCCTGCACATCTTTGTGTTGTGGGAGCGAAACCCGCGCAGACACGGGGGAGAATGTGCAAACTCCACACGGTCGGTGCCCCAAAGCCGGGATCGAAATGAAATGAAAATGAAAATCGCTTATTGTCACGAGTAGGCTTCAATGAAGTTACTGTGAAAAGCCCCTAGTCGCCACATTCCGGCGCCTGTCCGGGGAGGCTGGTACGGGAATCGAACCGTGCTGCTGGCCTGCTTTAAAAGCCAGCGATTTAGCTGAGTGAGCTAAACCAGCCCCTGGGACCTCAGCGCCGTGAGGCAGCAGGGCTAACCCACCATGCCGCCGTGCTGCCCTAACTGATCGGTATCTCAACTTCATCCGCCCATCTCGGGTCTGTGGTCCTTAACACCCATAGAACATAGAACATAGAACACTACAGCGCAGTACGGGCCCTTCGGTCCTCGATGTTGCGCCGACCTGTGAAACCATCTGAAGCCTATCTGACCTACACTATTCCATTTTCATCCATATGTCTATCCAGTGACCACTTAAATGCCCTTAAAGTTGGCGAGTCTACTACTGTTGCAGGCAGGGCGTTCCACACCCCTACTACTCTCTGAGTAAAGAAACTGCCTCTGACATCTGTCCTATATCTATCACCCCTCAATTTAAAGCTATGTCCCCTCGTGTTGGTCATCTCCATCCGAGGAAAAAGACTCTCACTGTCCACCCTATCTAACCCTCTGACTATCTTATATGTCTCTATTAAGTCACCTCTCAGCCTTCTCCTCTCTAACGAAAACAACCTCAATTCCCTGAGCCTTTCCTCGTAAGACCTTCCCTCCATACCAGGCAACATCCTAGTAAATCTCCTCTGCACCCTTTCCAAAGCTACCACATCCTTCCTATAATGTGGTGACCAGAACTGCACGCAGTACTCCAGGTGCGGCCGCACCAGAGTTATGTACAGCTGCAGCATGACCTTGTGGTTCCGAAACTCAATCCCCCTGCTGATAAAGGCTAGCACACCATATGCCTTCTTAACAGCCCTATTAACCTGGGTGGCAACTTTCAGGGATTTATGTACCTGGATGCCGAGATCTCTCTGTTCATCTACACTACCAACGGGAGTGTATCCCGTAGTCATCTACACCACCAACGGGAGTGTACACTACATCACCTAACGGGAGTATATCATTCTCCACTTTAACCTTTCTCAATTGCCCCCCCCCCCTCCGCATCCCAGCCTCAGCAGCTTTATGGGAGAGACAGTTCCAGATTTCCGTTAGCCTTTTGTGTGAATAGATACTCCCCGACATTACCGCAGGATAAGCCGGTTCTTAATCTTAAGGTTAGGCTCCCTTGTTCTGGACTCCACCACCCCCTGCCCCACACCAGAGGAAATAGTTTATCTCAATGAAATTCTTTCATTATCTGGTTAGACCCCACTTGGAGTCACTGTGAGCAGCTCTGGGCACCACGCCTGAAGAAGGATATTTTGGCCTTGGAAGGAGTGCAACGTATGTTTACAAAAATGATACCTGGGCTACAGGGGTTAAGTTACTAGGAGGGATCACTCAAATTAGACGCAATGTTAGGAAGAACTTCTTCACTCAAAGGGTGGTCGCTGTTTGGAACTCTCTTCCACACACAGCAGCTGAAGCCGGATCAATTGTTCAATTTAAATATGAGAGCGATAGATTTTTGTTAAGCGATGATATTAAGGGTTAGGGGTTAGAGGCAGGAATATGAAGTCAGGCCACAGATCGGCCAGGATCTCATTGAATGGAAGGACAGGCACGAGGGCTGAATGGCCTAGTCCTGTTCCTAGCTTTTAATCTTTTATATTCAAGGTAATACGTGCCAAGTCTGTCCAACCTGTCCTCACAGTTTAATGCATTTTGCCCTTGTATCATTCTGGGAATTCTATACTGCAACTAAAAGCCTGAATATCCACCATGAGGTCTCCTGTTTAGAACTCCGTGTAGATAGGATCTAACTAGAGATCTGTACAACGGTACCATCCATTCTGGTCCTCTGTATAATCCAGCCCCTTTGTCAGAAAGGCCAGCATCACATTTTTCATTATGTTCTGCGCCTGTTCATCAGATGTTGCTGATTTCTGTTCTTGGAACCTAAACCTGTCCGCTCCGCAGTTCCAAACTTCTCGACATTTGGAAAATACTCCGAGCTGCCTTAGTTGGGTGCGAAGTGGATGAACTCGCAGTTTGGCACGTTGATGCCAGCGTACACCACTCCGGTGTTTACGCCGGTGTCAACTCCGGGATTTCGGAGAATCCCGGCCGTGGTCATTCTAAGATTGCTGACGTTTTCTTGGGGTCTATGTGTAAACTATCTTTGTCAATAATATGACCAAGGTCATTTGTGGATGACTTGAAAAAGATACACTTTTCCTTTAAAATTTAGATTACCCAATTATTTTTTCCAATTAAGGGGCAATTTAGCGTGGCCAATCCACCTACTCTGCACATTTTTGGGTTGTGGGGGCGAAACCCACGCAGACACGGGGAGAATGTGCAAACTCCACACGGACAGTGACCCAGAGCCGGGATCGAACCTGGGACCTCAGCGCTGTGAGGCAGTTGTGCTAACCACTAGGCCACCGTGCTGCCCTCACTTTTCCTTTTTGACCTTGGGGTTGAGGCTCTGTGACCGCTTCAGGGTCACTTCCAAATTCTCCAAGTGTTTCTGTTCACTTGTACCTACCCTTTGACCCACTGGAGTCCTTAAAGGTTGTCAGGGACAGAATGAATGTGCTCTCTGATTGCCTGCAATCAAAATATTTTGTATGGAAATAGGTGTGTCTTTACTTATCCTTGGTGTGTGTATTCCAATTAAATAACTCAGCAGCAGGCTTTTGTGAGTTTAAAATAGAGATCACTTATTCTCACGCATTTACCCTGAATTGACACAACGTCTCATACTTGGTGTCACATACACACATACATAAACACACACACACCACACACATGCCTGTACTGGGCAGTCAAAGTAGTGATCGTGTTTTCATAAAGGTGGTGGGCAGGGTGTCCTGGCAGTAATGGATGGTATCAGTCGCTGTGAGGCTAAGTGTGTGATTTGCAGGCGTTTTTGTTGCTTCTTTTGTCCTTGGTGTGTTGAGGTCACATTGGGAGTAATGCATTGTTGAAATAACCCTGTTACTGTATCCTGTTAACCATACGCCCTTCTCCCAGGAGCACGAGGAGAGTTTTGAGTAACGGGAAAGTTAATCAGCGGCGTCTGATGTTTTTTCGACGAATGTCAAGAGCATATGTCCTAATGTATTATGTTTATTTTAATGATTAGCGCTCCTCCAAATCTCCTTCTTTTCCTCTCCCAAATGCACTGTCCATTTACCGTTCCTCTTCTCTATATTGAAGCGAAGGCTTGCTGCAATCTCTCCTACTCCCGTCGCTCTTTCCCAGAGTCACGACATAAGTCATATTGGACTGCAAACATTTCCAGGAAGCGGCCAGACAGGCTGAGCATAAGGGGCTGGTTTAGCTCACTGGGCTATATCGCTGGCTTTTAAAGCAGACCAAGGCAGGCCAGCAGCACGGTTCGATTCCCGTACCAGCCTCCCCGAACAGGCGCCGGAATGTGGCGACTAGGGGCTTTTCACAGTAACTTCATTGAAGCCTACTCGTGACAATAAGCGATTTTCATTTCATTTCCAGCGGTTTCTGTTTTTTATTCCTGATCCCCAGCGGCCGCAGTATTTCGCTTCTATCACAGGCCGCGCCTTTGCTCACATCCTTCAGTTTGTCGCTCCTCTGGCAAGTTTCAAACATCTGGAAAATCCCAACTTCTTGTCACCTCATCGCTGCTGCTTCTTGAGTGTATCTCTCCCCCCCCCCCCCCCCCCCCTGTCCTTTTCAGGCAAGGGCGTAGAGGTAGGGGTTTTAGATCGGGTTTCTCAGTGAACGGCGTCACTCGCAATCATCTCCTTTTTCAAATGTCCTGTTCAGGGGCGGGAAGAGCATGAATTCCAGCACGGACCAATGGTCTGGATGGCCATCTTGTGTGTTGCAAAGTAATTTTAGTTTCAATTGTTAAAGTTTCACTTTGATTTAAAGAACAAAGAAAATAACTGACAGGAAGAGGCCCTTCGGCCCTCCAAGCCTGCGCCAACAATGCTGAGGTTGTAGTAAGAAGGCTTACAACACCAGGTTAAAGTCCAACAAGTTTGTTTCAAATCACTAGCTTTTGGAGCACTGTCTTGTCTCAAGCCAGGACAGTTGGTAGGATTTTGCAAGCCCAGGCCAGATGGTGGGGGGTGAATGTAATGCGACATGAATCCAGGTCCCGGTTGAGGCCGCACTCATGTGTGCGGAACTTGGCTATAAGTTTCTGCTCAGCGATTCTGCGTTGTCGCGCGTCCTGAAGGCCGCCTTGGAAAACGCTCACCCGGAGATCAGAGGCTGAATGCCCTTGACTGCTGAAGTGTTCCCGACTGGAAGGGAACATTCCTGCCTGGTGATTGTCGCGCGATGTCCGTTCATTCGTTGTCGCAGCGTCTGCATGGTCTCGCCAATGTACCACGCTTCGGGACATCCTTCCCTGCAGCGTATGAGGTAGACAACGTTGGCCGAGTCGCACGAGTATGTACCGCGTACCTGGTGGATGGTGTTCTGACATGTAATGGTGGTACCATGTCGATGATCTGGCACGTCTTGCAGAGATTGCCATGGCAGGGCTGTGTGGTGTTGTGATCTCTGTTCTGAAGGCTGGGTAGTTTGCTGCAAACAGTGGTTTGTTTGAGGTTGTGCAATTGTTTGAAGTTTGTTTGAAGGTTGTAGTGTTCTGCGCTGCAATGCTAGAGGTTGTGCCCCCGTTGCTGCCACTAGGTGTAAAAGGTTTGGTTGTGGTTTTGCTATGAAGAATCCCTCACCAAATAAATGGACAGGACATCTTTGTCAGGCACAAGCACCTTGTTAATTGGGGCTCAGTAAAACACTGTTTTAAGTGTTCCTAATTAAAGTAATTTCATTTGAAAGGGTTTTATTTTTTCATGTTCGGGTTCAATATAAAGTGCAGTAATTTCCCGTTTAAAAGGGTGCGAGCAGTGTGAAGGCACCGTGCTTGGCCAGGCCCGGTGATTCTGTGTGGAGTGTGGCATGTAATTGCTGCCGTTTTGTCCTTTCCGTACATTTGAGGAACATTGGGCAGAATTCTCCTTTCCAGCGGCTAAGTGCCGGCCGCAACGGAGAATCCGCGGGTGGATCACAACGTGGAAATCAGCGGCCGCCCCTCACCGGTTTTGGCAGCCCCGGGGGGGTTTCCCAAAGGCGTGGGGCTGCCCCACAATGGGAAACACCATTGACCAGCCGGCGTAATGGAGCATCCCGCCGGAGGGGTGAAACGCAAATGTGGCACGGTGGGACGGAGACTCCAGCCCCTGATATTTGTTTTCAGTACCTGTTACTTAACAGCCTTTGCCTTTCATCAATAAACCTCTTTGTTAACTAGTGGAAGTCTCCAGTCTCGAGCCTCCACACTGGGGACAAGGTAAAGGTTTTCCATCACATCTGTCTGTCATTGTGAATTGAGGGCGGAAGAAAGGAACAGTTGTGAAAGTAGAGAAGCTCCAGCAAGATTCGAAATCATTGAAGTTGTGAGTGGAAATGCCTATCATTTGTACACTAGACCCATTTGACCAAGAGGTCAAGTCAGTTAGTTAATTTTACAGCTCCCTTTTCTTAAAACCATGAATGAGATCACAAGCGAAGACAGGCAAACTTCTGACAGCTTGCTGGCCCCAAACATGTTATTTGATGAGGAAACTCACGTCTCCAGGCACCTGACTTGAAGACCTTTGATCAGATAGTGAAATTGGTTAAAGAACATTTCAACCCAAGGCCCTCGATTATCCTCCAATGTTATATGTTTAACTCTGCAGAGATGGATCATGAAGAATCTGTCTCGGCCCTCATAGCCAGGCCTCAGCAGCTTGCTGAGCACTATGAGTTCGGGGCCACACTTAACGACATGTCGCGTGACTGGTTAGTTTGTGGGATCCATAACCTTAATTTCCAGAAGAAGCTTCTGGAGGCCACGATGACGTTGGTAAAAGTGATATAGCTTAGGTGATGGAGTGCGCTGAAAAAGGTGCCAGTGAGCTCCAAAGTGTGGCTGAAGGCGACGTTAACCAAGTATGGGGCAGTATGGCCAAGAGTCTGTGACGGGATCAACAGGTCCCGCACAGAGCCCAAGGACAGAACCGGAATCCAGGGAGTGGGAAGAAGTTGGGACATCAATCCGGGTCCGAGATTGACTGTAGTCGTTGTGCGAGTGGGACCATCCCCAGGAGACCTGTCATACTCGGGAGTTCATGTGCTTCCGACGCAACTGTAGGGGGCATATTCAAGCACGTTGCCGTGCGAAGCAAATCGCGCCAATGCAAATAAAACAACAGCAGCAGCAGTCCACAGAGCCACTGAATTACAGTGGAGTAGAGCTGTGAAGGAGAGCATGCAATGTATGGATTGAAATGTACTTGGCAATTGCGATCTCAGACCTTGCTCCACATTTTGTGGATTTGGTGTTAGAGCCGAGTCCCTCTCAACGCCCAGCGGGGAGATTGGGCATGGCGATGTTGGCAGACAAAGGATTTTCTGAGCGCGTATCCTCCACCATTGGGGAGTACGTTGCGTTTAATAAGAGTGAGTCGATCTCACCTTCTACGTTGTGCGTGGCCCTTAAAGCGGTCATTAGGAGAGAGATCATTTCCGACAAGCCACAGAAGGAAAGGAGTGTGAGGGTGGAGTGGCAGAGGCTGGTGGATTCCATCCTAGGGGCAAACTGCCAGTACTCGCTTGCCCCCTGCCAGAGTTGCTGGTGAGTAGGAAAAGGTTGCAGATGCAATTTGAGCTAGTCTCAGCGGGTAAGGAGGTGAGCCAGCTGTGACGCTCGAGGGGGTTGTCTATGAACAAGAGAAGAAGGCCAGTCACCTTTAAGCACACCAGCAGCGGCAGCAAGCTGCCACCCGGGAGATTGTGCAGACAAAGGACTCGGTGACAGGCTAGTTTGGTTTCCACCCCATCGAAGATTAATGCTGCATTATCGAAGTCTGCTGTCTTTGAAATCCTTCCTGGTGATGGAGAGGCAGAGAAGAGAGGAGCTGCCATCCCTATTCAGCCTTGAGGAGATTATAAAATGTATTTCATAATGGGCAGCATGGTAGCACAATGGTTAGCAGAGTTGCTCCACAGCTCGAGGGCCCCAGGTACGATTCCGTCTTGGGTCACTGTCTGTGCGGAGTCTGCACGTTCTCCCCGTGTCTGCATGGGCTTCCTCCGGGTGCTCCGGTTTCCTCCCACAGTCCAAAGATGTGCAGGTTAGGTGGATTGGCCATGATAAATTGCCCCTTAGTGACCAAAAAGGTTGGGTGGGGTTCCTGGGTTACAGGGATAGGGTGGAGGGCTTAAATGGGGAGCTCTTTCCAAGGGCTGGTGCAGACTTAATGGGCCAAATGGCCTCCTTCTGCACTTCTATGATTAGCTTAATGCAGTCAGGTAAAGCTCCAGGCCCAGATAGATTTTACTTCTAGTTCTGTGAGAAATTTGCAGGGGCAGTTGATCCCACTGCTATTGGACACATTTAATCATTCCTTGTCCTTGGGGCTATTGCCAGGCACAGGGGTCCATTTCCCTGAAGGATAAGGACTCCACAGAATGTGGGTCGTGTCGGCCAATCTCGTTGTTGAATGTTGATGCTAAATTGCTGCCTAACGTGTTGGCCCTGCCTCAGGGGTGATCTCGGAAGAACAGACAGGTTTTGTCAAAGGTCGGCCAATATACATTGAATCTTAAATATCATCCCGTCTCCCTCTCCGGCGCCCGAACTGGAGGTGATTGTCTCAATGGACGCCGAAAAAGGGTTCAATAGGGTCAAATGGGGGTATCTGAGATTTTTGGGAGGTTTGATTTCGGGCCAAGGTTTATATCTTGGATTTGCCTTTTGTGTGGGGCTCCCACCCCAAGTGTTCACACAAACAACTTGAGCTTGGGTTACTTGCAGTTGAATAGGACCAACCCCCCCCCCCCCCCCCCCCCCACCCCTTAGAAGAGAGACCCTTGCCGGGAAGCTGGAGAGCAGTTCAGACAGGGGCTGCGGGAAGCATTCTAGCTGTCAAACCTACCTTGCAGCTCCAGGCGTCCATTCCTCGAAGGGGAACAGCGGTGCCTGTGGCTAGGTCGCTCAGATCCATTCGCCGCAAGCCATTCATAGCTTTCGAGTAGTGGTCTGTGATTGACAGTCAGCTTCTTTGATTCATTCCTATCCCTTCACGCTTCAGTGGCTTAAATGGGGAAACCCAATGTTTGAAAACATTGACCAGAGTGCACCGGGCTCACTAATTAGATACACGTGGGTCAATAAGACTCATTTGCCTCCCCCGCCAGTGCATCGTGGACCTCGTTCACACCACCAGCGGGGAGTCAGAGCGCCGCACTCGGATCGGGGCCAGGGGCCGGGGACCGGGGTCCCGGGACGGAGAATCGTGCCCCCTGTATCGAGTTTTGAGCAGAAAGCTTGGCACCAGGAAGAAAGGTCTCACCTGCACTGATTAGTACAATCGACGGTTGCAGCTCGATGATTTCAATTCAGGAGCAGTGGCTGAGAGAGTGGTGTATCCTCACAACCAGAGGAATTCCATGCAGACTGTGCCGAGTGAGCTATTGAACTGGCCCACAGCAGTCAGACTTCCCATTCCTGATCAATGTCCGGTGAAACCGTTCGGAAGTACATGTGGAGGCCTGACATGGCCAGGGTCAGGCTCTCGCCGTGATTCTCCTCTTCCCCTTTAAGAGAGCGAGTTGGATAACCAACAGGAGGTGAAAAACAGCATGAAAAAGTTTCAAAAAGTAAAATTTAAAAAAACGCAAAGAAAGAAATGCCTTCAGCTGCCCATGAACGAGATCGAGCAGCGTGTGGAAGGAACGGCGAGGAACAATGGCTTGTCTGTGACGGATAAACTGTGAGGCCCTCAGCGACTCCCCGGTATCTTCGTCCAGAGACTTGCCAGCTGGCGTACCGCGACAGCCAACTCGCCTCGGTGAACTTTGTAACCTACTGGCGGTGCCATTCAGTTAATGACCTGAAGGAAGACACCTCTAGTTTGCAAACTGCGTTGGTTTCGAGCTGGATGTGGTGAAAGTCTCCGAAGAGCGTTGAGAAAGGGATGTAGGCCATGGGGTCTGAGCTTTGAAATGTAACCCAACTGTTTCACTCCTCTGTCAAAAAACAGCATTGAAACTAGGTCAATTACCACCCAATTTCAGCGCAATGTACTTTATTGCTTTATTTTTAAAATGGACAGGAAATAATCCACCAATATGTTTGAGGTACATAGAACATACAGTGCAGAAGGAGGCCACTCGGCCCATCGAGTCTGCACCGACCCACTTAAGCCCTCACTTCCACCCTATCCCCATAACCCAATAACCCCTCCTAACTTTTTTTTGGACACTGAGGGCAATTTATCATGGTCAGTTACCTAACCTGCACATCGTTGGACTGTGGGAGGAAACCGGAGCACCCAGAGGAAACCCACGCAGAGACGGGGAGAACGTGCAGACTCCGCACAGACAGTGACCCAGTCGGGAATCAAACCCGGGATCCTGGTGCTGTGAAGCCACAGTGCTATCCACCTGTGCCACCGTGCTGCCCTAATGATCTGATTAGGTGACTAGGTGACGAATGATCTTGGACAGAAATGGTTTGAAGGTTAGGTAGCTTACGTACACCGGCGCAGACTTGTTAAACCTGAAGGCCCATTTTTCCATGCTGTAAATGCTGTTACATTAGCTCCATTCTCAAGGGGGTGGGGGAGCAACTAATTGTGGGAACTTAAATTGGCAACAGTGCCCAGCTTGTCTGTTATTGCCCAATACACATACATTTCAAATATGTGTTTTCTGCGTCAAAAGAAAACCCCAGCCCGCAATAGTCCTTTGCTCCTGTGTTCCTGTGCCAACAGCCCCATACCCCCTGCAGTATGTACAGTCAGAAGGATGAGGCAGCCCTGCCATGCAGACACTGGCCTCCCAGTCAAATGTGTGTTGGAATCCGCAATTCCCTCTCCAAGGCTTCATCGGGAATGTAAACACAGCTGCACGCCCCCCACAGTGAGCAGCGTGAGGCGCTGGGATCAAAACTGAGCGTCAGAAATGTCCACTTGTATGGGCTCGTTGTCAGGTGGTTAGTTTTTGCTTCTGAAACACCTTTTGCAGGAGGAAGGGAGGGAGGGGGAAGGGGAAGGATTTGCTCCTCCCGTGATTATTCAAGATTTACCACCGGATCGTAAAACCCAGCAGCGGCACAGAAAGAGGCCATTCAGCCTGTCGTGCCCGTGTTGGCCCTTTGAAAAAACAGGCCGTGGTGAGTCCCTCAGCCCTGCATTTGTCCATTGCCACATTTAAGGTTCTCAACTTCAAGGAGCCATTGAACCCCCCTTTTAAACTTATTCATGGCCGTCACTCCATTCACGGTGAATGTTTACAGATCCTGTCAAAGGGGGAAAGGTGTCTTCACATCCCCCCTTCTTCTGTGGGCAGCACGGTAGCACAGTGTGTAGCACAGTTGCTTCACAGTTCCAAGGTATCAGGTTGGATTTCCGACTTGGGTCACCGCCTGTGCGGAGTCTGCACGTTCTCCCCGTGTCTGCGTGGGTTTCCTCCGGGTGCTCCGGTTTCCTCCCACAGTCCAAAGACGTGCAGGTTAGGTGGATTGGCCATGCTAAATTGCCCTCAGTGTCCAAAAAGTTTAGGAGGGGTTACAGGGATAGGGTGGAAGTGAGGGTCGGTGCAGACTCGATGGGCCGAATGGCCTCCTTCTGCACTGTAAATTCTACGTTTTTTAAAATAAATGTAGAGTACCCAATTCGTTTTTTCTAATTCAGGGGCAATTTAACGTGGCCAATCCACCTGCCCTGCACATCTTTTTGGGTTGTGGGGGCAAAACCCACGTAAACTTGGGGAGAATGTGCAAGCTCCACACGGACAGTGACCCAGAGCCGGGTTCGAACCTGGGACCTTGGCGCTGTGAGGCAGCAGGGCTAACATACTGCGCCACCGTCCAGTCCTTTAAATTCTATGTTCTGGAGTACACAAGGGGCTGGTTCAGCACAGGGCTAAAGAGCTGGCTTTTAAAGCAGACCAAGGCAGGCCAGCAGCACGGTTCAATTCCTGTACCAGCCTCCCCAAACAGGCGCCGGAATGTGGTGACTAGGGGCTTTTCACAGTAACTTCATTTGAAGCCTACTTGTGACAATCAGCCATTTTCATTTCATTCATTTCATTTCACTTAAAATAATTTTTCTCTGGGCAGCCCAGTGCCGAGGTCCCAGGTTCGATCCCGGCTCTGGGTCACCGTCCGTGTGGAGTTTTACAACACCAGCTTAAAGTCCAACATGTTTGTTTCAAACACTAGCTTTCGGAGCACTGCTCCTTCCTCACACATCGTGTGGAGTTTGCACATTCTCCCCGTGTTTGCGTGGGTTTCGCCCCCACAACCCAAAGACGTGCAGGGTCGGTGGGATTGGCCACGCTAAATTGCCCCTTAATTGGAAAAAATTAATTGGGTACGCTGAATTAATATTTTTTAAAAATTATAATTGTTCTCTATCTACTCCATCATTATCTCTCATCATTTTGAGAATCACTATTAGGTCACCTCTTAATTTTCTCTGTTCCAAGGAGAACAGTCGGAACATTTCCAACTCCTCACACTGACGTTCCCCCATCTCTGTCTGGTTGTAAGGCCTCCTCAGCCCTGTGCCCTCTCTTGAGGCGTTTATATCTTCTCTGAGGTGTGCTGCCCAGAATTGGCCACACTTCCCCAGCTGAGACCTACCCAGTGTCTTACATAGTTCGAACATGATCCCTCTTGCTTGTATCTTTCATTCCCCGATTCATAAATTGGAGCTGTGGTGTTCTTTGTTTTTGTAAAACTCAAGACGGATAAAGGTTGTAGTGTGCACAAAGAACCACAAAGCTATGTTGATAATATTATTACACTACTCTCAATACAGTTCAAACCCTGTTCCTAAAGCTTGCAACATGACATAATACAATTACTATCTACACTATAACTAACTATTGTCTCTAACATGCTATCTCTCTAACTATCTCTAGTCTCGCTGTTCACTATCTGCTCTCCCACTACACTCTCCCAGAAGTTTGAGAGGCATTCCCTTTTATAGGTCTGCTCCCCAGCTCCATCTGGTGGTAGAATAAAGTATCCACATTAACTCTTAATGTGCGAGACATTACACATAATGTTGCAGCGGCAATATTGACTCTTATCCAGACCTGTTTATCCAGGCACTTGGTTACAGTGCAAGAACATTGGGAAATTCGAACTAAGGCAGGCTAAGGAGGTGACGAGAGCCTGTTCCCTCAGCTCTATCCAAGGCGGCACCCAACTGCAAACCCATTCTCACTGTCGCAATGTTCAGAACAATTCAGAAGTGAAAACAGAGTTGGAAAAGTTGTTTACTCGAACTCAGCACTGAGACAGACATTGTGGCGAGTCACAATGTCTGGTACCATTGCCATTATTGGCAATAACTCCCTTCCATGCTCCTTGGAGACCCAAGTTGGCCATTTTCAGGAACCAGTGATATTCTCGATTTACCAGTTTCCAGACAATCTGATCTGGAACGTTTGAGTTCAGGCAAGGGGAAGGGTTCCATAATTTACTCGCCCCTCAATGTGCAGCAATTGCATTTTACGTAGAGGGATTTTTAATCTCTCCCTTTGCAACTGATTTTTAAAACTTTTTAGTTATTCATTGGCAGGATATGGGTGTGACTGGCAAGGCCAGATAAGACAGACCATCGTTGCTCCCGAAAACATTACCCACGTAAAAGTCAACCCTGTGACTTTAGGGGCGGCACGGTGGCGCAGTGGTTAGCACTGCTGCCTCACGGCGCCGAGGACCTGGGTTCGATCCTGGCCCCGGGTCACTGTCCGTGTGGAGTTTGTACATTCTCCCCGTGTCTGTGTGGGTCTCGCCCCCACAAGCCAAAGATGTGCAGGGTAGGTGGATTGGCCACGCTAAATTGCCCCTTAATTGGAAAAAAATGAATTGGATACTCTAAATTAATTTTTTAGAAAGCTGTGACTTTTAGCCTAAATAATTTGTATCAGAAATGCGATTTATACATGAGCATATATGGTGTTGATCCAATTCCTTTTTGAAAATAGTTTGAGGCAATGCATTCCAGATCCAGTTAGCATGCATGGGACAGACGTAAGTACATTGAGTGCAGTTGAATTCAGGGGTTTTCCTAACTGATCTCCCCCCTGCACCTCCCTCTTATCCTACAGGGCTTTTACTGGGGAGGTATGGAATGATATTCCTCCATTTGGTCTGGGAGCAAGCTGCCCCTCAGGCACCACTTTAACATTTTAGGTCTGTTCCTACGTCTTTTGTCGAAATGCAGCCTCCAACCTTCCTCTGTTTTTTTTTCCTCCGTTATTTCCCCTCCCTCCTGCTCCTCCACCGCCAACTCACCCACCCCCCACTACCCCCCACTACCACCACTTCACCCACGTTGAAGAGCCTCGCCTGGCGAAGAACTGCAACTCACTGGATCAACGGTGAGGCTTTGTAATGTTGTCACACTATGGCTGGGATTTCCCCACCCCACACCCCCGCCTCGCCCTGCGGAGGGGTCGAGCCAATGGTCACCTGTTGGATCTTCCCATCTCGCCGAAGTCAAGGGCCATTTTCCTGGCTCACCTACTGGGGAAACCCATCATGGGGGATCGGCCTCTGCGGGTCTTGAAGATCCCGACGAAGATCACCTACAGAGGGAAAGTTCCGTATGGGAATTCTCTGATTCCTGGATAAATGAGAAAACCTACAGAACATTTATGCTTCCCACCATTTAATCCGGGCCTAAAACCCTCCAACCCCGCCGCCCTTCTACCCCTCCCCCCCCCCCCCCCGCCCCGATAGGCCCTCTTACTAGTCCACCTTAAAAATGGAAGGCTTTTCAACTCTGTCTCCTCCTTTATAACCAACAATCCCATTTTCAGAGATGCTTACTTATCCAGCTTCTTGTTTCGAGGAGCTCACCATCTCGCCTTCAGAGGGAGTCTGTCCCTCAAACCATCGGTGAAACCTCCAAACTCAGGTCATTGGTTTTTTGGGCTGTGGGCAATTTTGGATTTTATCGTGCATCCGTAGGTGGCCTGAGAATTGCAGCATTTTCCTTCACCAACTGGCCTGCCAGTTTTCCGGTCACTGAGCCATTTGCAAACAGCTGGAGTTCAGGGCAGGGACCAATTGAAGATTTGGCTGTCGGCAAGGAGACGGCCTCCCAGCGATAAACCAGGGCGGGTGTGGTGTTCTTTGGGTTGCTAATTTTAGGATGGTTGGCGCAGTGTTCACAAAGACCACAAATTGAACAAAGCTTTGCATTTATTAACACTACTTAGTTGGATTTGACACTTATTCCTATGTAATACACAGTTGATAATTAACATACAATCTACACTCATCTACTACTAATCTGTTCTACACTATTACATTAACTATGATCTGCTCTCACTCACACTATCTTTCCTTCAGTCTGTTCTCCAGCTTTCTCCTCAACCTCTCATCCACAAGAGTTAGCATCACTGTCTCATATAGTTGTACACCTAGCTCCCTATAGTGGTTGATTTAGACATTACATTAACCCTTGCAGTTCTTTACATTTATGATAATGTCACGGGGGGATGAGATGGAGGCCAGCACTCCAATGGACTTTGTAAACCTCATCCACCCCTCCCTCGCCCCGTTTGATCCCAAAACAGGACTCCTTAATGTCCACCGCTGCAGCCTTGTGCCTACCTGGTGAAGGGGTTCCCCCTCCCATAATGTGATCTGACAGCTGCGGACAATTTTGTTTTTAAAAAAGTGTTAATGTGCTGAGTGGACACCTCCATCTCGCAGCTCCCTCTTTCTTCCTTACCTGTATCGGCAGGCCGCTGCTCCCCTGAGGCGGGAGGGCCTTTGATTAGCCACCCAGCATTGAGAGGCCCTCGGCTACGATGGCGAACCTGCACCATGTCCAATGATTGGCCGTTGCTTTGAGAATCACCTCGGTGCCGACATCTGACGCGGTGTGGGGGTCGGGATCTGGACGTTATCCCGATGTCGGAGTCGTCATCCCAGACCGAAATTCCAGCCCCAAACAGTTTTGAGCAGTCCCCTATCACTGCTGAGCAGTAAGTAAATATTTAACGTCCCCGGAAAATCCCAGAAATGTTGATAATCCATGCCGGAGATTTATTTTAAAGTGCTGTAATGAAATGCAGGAAGAGATTCCTCTGCTCTGCAGCCAGATGTCAGCCTGTAAAGGCTCCTGGCGAATGAGAATATTTTCTGGTTTGGGCTGTGACGGAGGTGACTAATAAGCGACAGCACCATTCCAAAAAACAGATGCAGGTTTTCTAAGGGTTCCCACGGCTGATTCCTTTATTTCCCCTTTCTTTATTTTTGCAGTTGTCATTTTTGATCCACGGATGCTGAATGGACATTAAGTCAGGCAGCAGAGAGAATGAGGAATTGTTTCTTTAAAATAAATTTAGAGTCCCCAATTCATTTTTTTCCAATTAAGGGGCAATTTAGCGTGGCCAATCCACCTAACCTGCACATTTTTGGGTTGTGGGGGGCGAACCCCCACGCAGACACGGGGAGAATGTGCAAACTCCACACGGAAAATGAGCAATTCTAAAAGTTGCTCATAGTGGGTGTTAACTGCAGGCCGCGTTGCCCCCAATAGGCGATTTTGCGAGAATCACTATTTTGCAGATCTGCAGATAAGAGCGAGACAGCTAGTCTCACTCTAATCTGCCCTCCCCTGATCTTCCCAAGGCCTTGGGATCGAATCCCTTAGCCTCGGAGAACCCCGCGAGTGTCGTTCAGTGCTGGTCCACACAAGCAGGGAGCAGACAGGACGGCACTTGGAGGTCCCAAGGTGGCTGCCCTCTGGGCAGCGTTGCACCCTGGCACCCTGTCAGAGCCAGTCAGTGCCAGCCTGGCACTGCTAAAGTGTCCAAGTGGCTAGGGTGGCAGTACCAAGCACCAGGAAGTGCTATTCCATCGGGCCCGTGGATCCCGTGCGCATGTGAGGTGAGACTGAGGAGGGGGGCCCTCCTTGTAGGTAAAACTTGGGCTGGAGGAGGGGGGGGGTGTTAGGGGATGGAGCTCCTCGGTGCAGGAAACTGGACTAAGTGCAGCCCCAGCAGGGCATTCCCCGCTGTGGCCTCAAATTGAAACAGAATCCTGATGGATGGTATGGTGTGCCTCGGCAACCTGGCTCAACGCACTCGTCAGGAGACTCTGTTACAATTTGGGTTGATCGTGCCCAGTACATGGTGTTGGTTTTTCAAACAGGAAAATGCCGACTTTGTGGCACCCCAAGACCAGGGGCCGGGATTCTCCCCTACCCGGTGGGGCGGGGGGACCCGGCGGGATGGAGTGGCGTGAACCATTCCGCCGTGGGCTGCCCCAAAGGTGCGGGGCCCAGCCCTAACATTGAGGGGCTAGGCCCGCGCCGGATTGGTTGGCGCTCCGCCAGCCGGCAGGAATGGCCTTTGGCGCCAAGCCAGCCAGGGCCGAAGGGGCTTCGCCGGCCGATGGAAATCCACGCATGCGCCAGAGCGTCAGCGGCTGCTGACATCATCCCCGTGCAAAGGCAGGGGAGGGGTGTCACTTCCACGTCCGCCATCGTGAAGACTATGGCGAAGGCGGAAGGAAAAGAGTGCCCCCATGGCACATGCCCGCCCGCCGATCGGTGGGCCCCGATCTCGGGCCAGGCTACCGTGGGGGCACCCCCCCCCCCCCCCCCCCCCCCCGGGCCAGATCACCCTGCGACCCTCCCCAGGATCCCGGAGCCCGCCCACGCCACCTGGTCCCAGCGGTAAGGTAGGTGGTTTCATCCACGCCGGCGGGACCAGCATGACAGTGGCGGGACTTCGGCCCATCGCGGGCCGGAGAATCACCGGGTGGGGTGGGCGCCAACCGCACGGCGCGATTCCAGCCCCCGCCGAATCTCTGGTGCCGGAGACTTCGGGACACGGCGGGGGGCGGGATTGACGCCGGCCCCCGGCGATTCTCCGACCCGGCGGGGGGCCGGAGAATCCCGCCCATGGTTCTTTGGGAATGAGGTGGGCCAAGTGGATCGAGCGTCGGTAAGAGAAAATTTAGGAAACAGTGATCATTGCATCATAAGGTTTAGGCTGACTATGGAAAAGGAAAAACAACAGCAACATGCCAAATTTCAAACCATCACAACAACTTATACTACAGGAAAAGAAGGCCGTTGTGTACGAATGTATGTTGCTTTTAACAAGTGTCAATGAGCCACGTTACGAACTCTTGAAAAATAAATTTAGAGCATCCAATTTCACTTTTCCAATTAAGGGGCAATTTAGCGTGACCTCTCCTCCGACCCTGCACATCTTTGGGTTGTGGGAGTGAGAACCACGCAGACACGGGGAGAACGTGCAAACTCCACATGGACGGTGACCCGGGGCCGGGATCGAGCCTGGGTCCTCAGCGACCACCGTGCCACCATGCTGCCCTGCCGCAAGGTGTTGAGGCCAACAGTGTTGATGCATTTAAGGGGAAGCTTGATAAACACATGGGGGAATATTTTGAGCCCATGTTAGCGTGAACGACGATGCGGGCCCAGAACCCGCGAGTATCGGAAAATGAGAATCCAGCCGGCGAGATCTTGTTATCCAATTTTCCACGGCCCCTCACCGGTGATGTAACAATGTTCCCGCCCTCATATGGTCCTCCTTCACTGAATAGGTTTACAATAGGTTTTTTAAAAAGTTGAAGCAGTGGAACGGAACCCGCCAGGGGCACAAAGATACGTATAGCCCTTGGCGGGAGAGGGACGTACATGGCCAGTGCCCTGGCACAGTCCCCTAACATCCTGGCACTGTCTTGGGATGGGGGGAGGCGCGGGACCCCACCTGCACAGACATTCCCCCCGCCCCGTTACCACCCTCAATCCCGGATGCTTGTGTTGGGAGGGGGAGTGGAGGCATGGTCGCTCCGATGCTTTTGAGGAGTTCCGCGTGTCTGGAGGTGGTGGGGGTTTTTTAACCGCAGATCAGTGTTCCCTTTCAAGATGGCGTCCCGATCTCTGTGGAGACGGTGTTGCCACTGTCATGTGAGAATACCTTTAAGAAATGGGTGTTTAAGAAATGTACCTTTAAGAAATTGAGCTGCTCATGTTACTGGAGTGATGTCAGAGTGTGGGGGTGGTGCTGAGCTCTACCTCTGCTTTTTAGTTTCAGTTTGAGAAAAAGCTTAGGTGTGTCTGTGTTTTTCAGTGAGCTGCATCTGGAGTTAAAACAAAGGGCTGTACTGTTGATCTCTGCCATCCAAAGACTATCTATGGATCATTTGGTGAATTCAGAAGAATTATAAATGTTTTCAGTATTGAATGTAAACTCTGATGTGCTTCTGTTTAAAGGTTTGTTCAGTCTTTTGGGTGTAAAAGGACAACATACAGATTACTTAGTGTTGTATTCTTTGGGGGGTGGATTTGATTTACTGGTTGCCAAGATGTTCACTGTTTTAGAAAGGTTAACTTGAGTTCATAGAATAAACATTGTTTTGCTTTAAAAATAACTTGTCCCTTTCGGAAGTACCACACTTGAAGAGTGAGTTGTGTGCCCCCCCATACCACAATCTATTAAAAGTTGTGGGTCAGGTGAACTCCATGATACACTTTGGGATTGTCTAAACCCTGACCCATAACACCACGGCCGAACCCATTCTCCAGCACATCTGGAGAGAAAGAGCGGCTGTGCAGCTGTAGATCTACACACCAGTTCTCTCACTGAAAATGACACTGAAGAAAATATATGGGAAGAGTCCGCCCATGGAGCGAGAGAGGAATAGAAGGGAACGTTGATCGGATGGGTGATGCGGAAAGGAAGACTTGCATTTATGTAGCGCCTTTCAGAGCCTCGACCCTTTAACAGTGAATGAAGTAACCAGTGAAGCATCATTGCTGCTGTGAGGTAGGAAAAGCAGCAGCCAGTCTGCGCACAGCAAGCTCCCACAGGCAGCGATGCGATTACGACTGGATGATCTGTTTTGCGTTGTTGAGCGAGGGATAAATGTGGGCCAAAGATGGAAGGAGGCGCGTGCGCAGCGTAAACACCAGCTCAAAGCAATTGGGTCAAAGGACCCGAATCTGTGCTGTACACTCCTGTGAAACTGTGCTCAAACTAGAAACTTGCTGTTGCAAATGGGACTAAACCGGGTCAGGTGTTTGCGGAAGCTAACCTACTTAAAATTGTAATGATTTCTGTAAATTGAAATCGTGCACGCTTCAATTAATTGTATCGCAATAGCCGAAAGAGAGAGCCATGGTACTGTCCTTGGAGTGTTCTTTTACTGACCACCTTTGAGTTTGTGACCAGCCCTACGTTTACACTGGGTTCCATTTGTTGGTATTAAATTCTATACACTGCACCACTTTAAGCCTTCCGATGACAATGTTTTCACCATCATGAAGGACAGTGTCCCAAAATGTAAACAACACCGGCTGGCCGTCCTTGCTGCTGCGTCGAGCTTTACCCTTATTTAAATGGCAGCGAGTGTCGATTTAAGCATTGCAGACTAAACAAGCCTCTGTTTAGGGGCCTGGCAGTATCAGATGTGCACACAGAGAGCCCGGATATGAGTGATCGCAGCTGCAGAATTCAGGCTCGGGGAGGTCACCTCTACCACCCAGCGGGATGCCTTTTCCAATGTGTAACCTCGCAGACGGGATGTTGCACTGAAGCCCCAACCAACACCTAAAAACCAATGATCCGCTCATTATTAAATGTCATTTTGGGCGAGTTTGACAAGGTGTTTCCCGCCGGCTTTCTGGGTCAGATCCTCACCGCTTTTAAACCACGCTTAGTTGTTTTTTAGGACCTCGGCGAGTTTGACTCTTTTCAGGCCACACCAGCGAGTTATGGAGGTCCATGCCCAGTACACTGGCAGCAGCCGTGATGTGTTTATTCTGCAGCAACCTGCGTCACAGCTGCATTTCTACCAAGGTGCCAACCTGGATGGTCGGTACTGGGTGATGACGGCTATTTGCTGACGACATGATTCGTTTCTCTGGTTCGTAGCCAATGCACATGTACTCAGAATGCCCAACAGTGAAAACCTCGTCCCCCAGTTGTTGCAATTTGGTTTGGCATGGTGGCTGAAATTGCAACTGGCAGAGCGGGCTGGGAACCAACAAAATCATGTAAATGAACAAAAAGCATGAACATTCATGGAACATACAATGCAGAAGGAGGCCGTTCGGCCCATTGAGTCTGCACCAACCCACTTAAGCCCTCACTCCCACCCTATCCCAATAACCCCTCCTCACCTTTTTTTTGACACTAAGGGCAATTTATCATGGCCAATCCACCTAACAGCACGTCTTTGGATTGTGGGAGGAAACTGGAGCATCCGGAGGAAACCCACGCAGGCACGGGGAGAACGTGCAGACTCCGCACAGACAGTGATCCAGCGGGGAATCGAACCTGGGACCCTGGCGCGGTGAAGCCATAGTGCTGGCCACTCGTGCCACCGTGCTGCCCAAAGGTGACATGCTGACTGGTATCATTGCCCTCTGCCTGTATTCGTGGGCAATTTATCCCCCATGGGATTCACAGCACGGAAACAGGCCATTTGGCCCAACTAGCAACTAGCCCAGCATTTATCCTCCACCGAATCCTCCTCCCACCCCTCTTCTCCTCAGCCCATCACATACCCGTTGTGACTATCGACCTTTGCCTTGAACTGCATCCATCTCACACTCAGATAGCAATTGTCATATTCTAACCAGTCATTGGGGGGGGGAAATATTCTCCTGTAAAACTCCATTGGATGAGATCTCTGCACAGCAACTTCTTGGGGCTCTTACACGTTCCAGATTTTAAACGCTCCGCTATTGTTGGCCTTACCTTCAGCTGTCATGGCCCTAAACTCTGGATTTAAAATAAAATTATTTCCTGGGATGTGGCCGCCACTGGCAAGGCCAGCATTTGCTTATTTTTAATTTAAAATGCCCAATTCTTTTTTTTTTCTCCCAATTAAGGGGCAATTTAGCGTGGCCAATCCACCTACCCTGCACATAATTTTTGGGTTGTGGGGGTGAGACCCAGGCAGACACAGGGAGAATGTGCAAACTCCACGCGGACAGTGACCAGGCCCCGGGATCGCGCCGTCCGAAGGCCAGTGTTTGTTCCCCGTCCAGAATTAGCCTCAAACCGTATGGTTTTCTAGGCTTTTCCAGGGGTCCGTCAAAGAGTCAACCGCATTGCGGCGGGTTTGGAGTCACGTGTAGGCCAGACAGGCTGAGGACGGCAGATTTCCTTCCCTAAAGGACGTCAGCGAATCAGATGGGTTTTTGCAACAATTGATGACAGTATCATGAGCATCATTACTGAGACGAGCTTTTCAATTCCAGTATTTAGTAATTAAGTTAAAATCCACCAGCTGCTACGGTGGGATTTGAACCCACGTCCATCGGGAAATTCTCTGGACCTCTCACATGGCCGAGGTGGAGATGATTGACAGCTTCAAATTCCTAGGTCCACCCACGTCGACGCTACCACCAAGAAAGCACAACAGCGCCAATACTTCCTCAGAAAACTAAGGAAATTCGGCATGTCCACACTGACTCTTACCAACTTTTACAGATGCGCTATAGAAAGCATCCTATCTGGCTGCATCACAGCCTGGTATGGCAACTGCTCGGCCCAGCACCGCAAGAAACTTCAGAGAGTCGTAAACACTGCCCAGTCCATCACACGATCCCGCCTCCCATCCATTGACTCTATCTACACCTCCCGCTGCTTGGGGAAAGTGGGCAGCAGAATCAAAGACCCCTCCCACCCGGCTTACTCACTCCTCCAACTTCTTCCACCAGGCAGGAGATACAGAAGTCTGAAAACATGCACGAACAGACTCAAAAACAGCATCTTCCCTGCTGTTAACAGACTCCTAAAAACCATGGGCGAAATTCTCCCCCCCCCACGACGGGTGGGAGAATAGGGGGAGGGCCTTCCCGATTTTTTTGACGCCCTCCCGCTATTCTCCCCCCCCCCCCCCCGCCGAAATCCCGACAAGAATCGCTGCCGCCGTTTTTTTACGGCCGGCAGCGATTCTCAGCTGTTAGAAGGGCCGAAGTCCCAGCCCTTTACGACCTTTTTACGAACGGCAAACACACCTGGTCCTGCCGTTCGTAAAAACGTCGTGACAAACTCGCAAAAAATAACCATGGCACCGATTGGCACGGCAGTACCACGGCCGTGCCAAGGGTGCCATGGGCCCGCGATCGGTGCCCACCGATCGCGGGCAGCGGGCCCGATGCCCGCGCACTATTTGTCCTTCCGCCGCCCCGCAGTATCAATACGCGGGGCGGCTGAGGGGCAACCCGGCCCGCGCATGCACGGGTTTCGCGCAAAAACGCGATGACGTCACCCGCGCATGCATTACTTTGCTGATGCGTTACTTTGTGAGGGATTGAGTATCAGGCAGTCAATGTGGGCCACGTGGCTTTGTGAAGCTGGATCAGGTCTGAGGTGTGCGCCCACGGACAGTGCGGGATGCTCTTCGCAAATCCTACTTCAAAGGCTTGTTAAAGCAATCTTTACCCAAGGCAGGCAAATTACTCCCGGACTTCCGGCGCGTTGCCATTGAACCATTTAAGCGGTGAGCTGATTGCCACCTGATTTTGCCGTGACTGTCACTTGACTTTCACAGAATTTACAGTGCAGAAGGAGGCCATTCGGCCCATCAAGTCTGCACCGGCTCTTGGAAAGAGTACCCTACCCAAGGTCAACACCTCCACCCTATCCCCAAAACCCACTAACCCCACCCAACACTAAGGGCAATTTTGGACACTAAGGGTAATTTATCATGGCCAATCCACCTAACCTGCACATCTTTGGACTGTGGGAGGAAACCGGAGCACCCGGAGGAAATCCATGCAGACACGGGGAGAACGTGCAGACTCCGCACAGACAGCGACCCAAGCCGGGAATTGAACCTGGGACACTGGAGCTGTGAAGCAATTGTGCTAGCCACAAAGGTACTGTGCTACCGTGCTTTCAGGCGCCTCCAGAGCTGCCTGGGCCTTCCCTAATCCCCTCAGCCTCCTCCTCATCCTTCTAAATGCCTCTTCAAACCTACCTCTTATTAAGCTCTTGGCCACTTCCCCTAGTTTTACATCAAACGTGATCCGGTAACACTCTTGGGATGTTTTATGACATCGAAGATTCTATAGAAATAGAAGTTGTTTGCGGGGAACGCCCACCGAGGCCACACTTACCTCACTTCCTGCACTGAGGATCACAGCTGGCCAGTGCAGGAAGTGACCTGGGCACCATTTTGAAATGTTGCCCCAATCTTTCAAACCCCTTTGGCATCCCCACCGCAGCCTGCGGAAGCGCCCCCCAACTCTCACTGTCCCTACTTACCTCTTAGGGGGTCCTCGAGCGCGCCCCCTCCCCCCACCCCATCTCTTGAGCGCAAGGCACCCTCCCCCCTGCCCAATTCCTGGCATGGGCAACCTGGCACCCAATCACATTGGCACTGCCAGCCTCGCAACCTGCAAGGCAGCGCCAGGGTGCCCATGTGCCAGCTGGAGTGCCAGCATACCACCCTACCTAGAGCCCGGCCACCGTCTCATTAGATCGTGCGACGTGTTCCAAACGTTGTGAATCTTGCGAGATGAAATGGCCTCGTCCCGACTCAAAATCAGGTGAGACGAGGCCATTAACTCACGTCCTTTATCTTTCAGGTTATGTCCAGAGAGAGATCAAACACTACTTCTGTCTGAGGAGCAGTGATGGGACCAGCTTGAAGCGTCAAATTAAGTATAAGCTGCAAGGAGGACATTGCAAACATTGAAGAACATCGATTTAGTTTATTGTGCGTATTACCTCATATGACCTCAGCTCAGTGAATGACTGATTTCTTGCTAACCTAGCTGAGGTCAGGCGAAATTCAGAGTGTGAGCTATTTTCCCACTGCTCCGTAGCATCTTGGAGTTACCCAATCTATCCCCTACTTTGATCATGGTGGCCTGGTACATTATGGGTTTTTATTTTCACTACATCTGTTACTGAAATCGGGTCCAACATCAACATCAATAGTCATTTCCTATAAGAGGACCTTGTGTTCATTATGTGCAGAGAATCAGGAGTCAGGCCAAATCCAGACCCGTGTCTGGCCCCATGCTCTGATCTCTCGCTAGTGGTGATCACTGTTGTGTTATGCTTCTTCACGTAGTTTACCAAGGGTTTAAGACATGGCAGGAGATCCCAGACCCGTGTCATGCCCCTCGTGTGCGATGTGGGAGCTCAGGGACACGTCCACTGTCCCTGGCTCCTTCACGTGCAAGAAGTGTGTTCAGTTGCAGCTCTTGTTAGACAGGTTGACGGCTCTGGAGCTGCGGATGGACTCACTTTGGAGCATCCGCGATGCTGAGGAGGTCGTGGATAGCACGTTTAGCGAGTTGGTCACACCGCAGGTGAAGGTTACTGAGGGAGATAGAAAATGGGTGACCAAAAGAAAGAGCAAGAGTAGGAAGGCAGTGCAGGTGTCCCCTGCGGTCATCTCCCTGCAAAACAGATATACCGCTTTGGATACTGTTGAGGGAGATGGCTCACCAGGGGAAGGCAGCAGCAGCCAGGTTCATGGCACCGTGGCTGGCTCTGCTGCACAGCAGGGCAGGAAGAAAAATGGCAGGGCTATAGTGATAGGGGACTCGATCGTAAGGGGAATAGACAGGCGGTTCTGTGGACGCAATCGAGACTCCAGGATGGTATGTTGCCTCCCTGGTGCAAGGGTCAAGGATGTCTCGGAGCGGCTGCAGGACATTCTAGGGGGGGAGGGTGAACAGCCAGCTGTCGTGGTGCACATAGGCACCAACGATATAGGTAAAAAACGGGATGAGGTCCTACAAGCGGAATTCAGGGAGTTAGGAGTTAAACTAAAAAGTAGGACCTCAAAGGTAATAATCTCAGGATTGCTACCAGTGCCACGAGCTAGTCAGAGTAGGAATGTCAGGATAGATAGGATGAATGCGTGGCTCGAGAAATGGTGCAAGAGGGAGGGATTCAAATTCCTGGGGCATTGGGACCGGTTCTGGGGGAGGTGGGACCAGTACAAACCGGACGGTCTGCACTTGGGCAGGACTGGAACCGATGTCCTAGGGGGGGTGTTTTCTAGAGCTGTTGGGGAGGGTTTAAACTAATGTGGCAGGGGGATGGGAACCAATGCTGGAAGTTGGAAGGTAGTAAAACAGGGACAGAAACAAAAGGAAGTAAGGGGAAAAGTGCAAGGCAGAGAAGACATAGTCAGAAATCCATAAGGGCGACAGTACAAGGTACAGTGACTGAGGGGAGCACAGTGAATAGGCCCAGTAATAACAAAAGGAATAAAACTGGAGATGTTAAGATTCAAAACAGAGGTAAAAAAACCAACATAAGTGTACTTTACCTGAATGCTCGTAGTATTCGGAATAAAGTAAATGAGTTGGTGGCACAAATCATCGTGAAGGACTATGATTTAGTGGCCATTACTGAAACATGGTTAAAGGATGGTCACGACTGGGAGTTAAATATCCGAGGGTATCAAACTATTCGGAAGGACAGAGTGGATGGTAAGGGAGGTGGTGTTGCTCTGTTATTTAAGGATGACATCCGGGCAATAGTAAGGGATGACATCGGTGCTATGGAGGATAAGGTTGAATCCATTTGGGTGGAAATCAGGAATAGTAAGGCGAAAAAGTCACTGATAGGAGTAGTCTATCGGCCACCAAATAGTAACGAGATGGTGGGGCAGGCAATAAACAAAGAAATAACTGATGCATGTAGAAATGGTACAGCAGTTATCATGGGGGATTTTAATCTACATGTCGATTGGTTTAACCAGGTCGGTCAAGGCAACCGTGAGGAGGAGTTTATAGAATGTATCCGCGATAGTTTCCTAGAACAGTATGTAATGGAACCTACGAGGGAACAAGCGGTCCTAGATCTTGTCCTGTGTAATGAGACAGGATTGATTCATGATCTCATAGTTAGGGATCCTCTCGGAAGGAGCGATCACAATATGGTGGAATTTAAAATACAGATGGAGGGTGAGAAAGTAAAATCAAATACTAGTGTTTTGTGTTTAAACAAAGGAGATTACAAGGGGATGAGAGAAGAACTAGCTAAGGTAGACTGGGAGCTAAGACTTTATGGTGGAACAGTTGAGGAACAGTGGAGAACCGTCCAAGCGATTTTTCACAGTGCTCAGCAAAGGTTTATACCAACAAAAAGGAAGGACGGTAGAAAGAGGGAAAATCGACCGTGGATATCTAAGGAAATAAGGGAGAGTATCAAATTGAAAGAAAAAGCATATAAAGTGGCAAAGATTGCTGGGAGATTAGAGGACTGGGAAATCTTTAGGGGGCAACAGAAAGCTACTAAAAAAGCTATAAAGAAGAGTAAGATAGAGTATGAGAGTAAACTTGCTCAGAATATAAAAACAGACAGTAAAAGTTTTACAAATATATAAGACAAAAAAGAGTGGCTAAGGTAAATATTGGTCCTTTAGAGGATGAGAAGGGAGTTTTAATAATGGGAAATGAGGAAATGGCTGAGGAACTGAACAGGTTTTTTGGGTCGGTCTTCACAGTGGAAGACACAAATAACATGCCAGTGACTGATAGAAATGAGGCTATGACAGGTGAGGACCTTGAGACGATTGTTATCACTAAGGAGGGAGTGATGGGCAAGCTAACGGGGCTAAAGGTAGACAAGTCTCCTGGCCCTGATGGAATGCATCCCAGAGTGCTAAAAGAGATGGCTAGGGAAATTGCAGATGCACTAGTGATAATTTACCGAAATTCACTAGACTCTGGGGTGGTCCCGGTGGATTGGAAATTAGCAAACGTGACGCCACTGTTTAAAAAAGGAGGTAGGCAGAAAGCAGGAAATTATAGGCCAGTGAGTTTAACTTCGGTAATAGGGAAGATGCTGGAATCTATCATCAAGGAAGAAATTGCGAGGCATCTGGATAGAAATTGTCCCATTGGGCAGACGCAGCATGGGTTCATAAAAGGCAGGTCGTGCCTAACTAATTTAGTGGAATTTTTTGAGGACATTACCAGTGCAGTAGATAACGGGGAGCCGATGGATGTGGTATATCTGGATTTCCAGAAAGCCTTTGACAAGGTGCCACACACAAGGTTGCTGCATAAGATAAAGATGCATGGCATTAAGGGTAAAGTAGTAGCATGGATAGAGGATTGGTTAATTAATAGAAAGCAAAGAGTTGGGATAAATGGGTGTTTCTCTGGTTGGCAATCAGTAGCTAGTGGTGTCCCTCAGGGATCCGTGTTGGGCCCACAATTGTTCACAATTTACATTGATGATTTGGAGTTGGGGACCAAGGGCAATGTGTCCAAGTTTGCAGATGACACTAAGATGAGTGGTAAAGCGAAAAGTGCAGAGGATACTGGAAGTCTGCAGAGGGATTTGGATAGGTTAAGTGAATGGGCTCGGGTCTGGCAGATGGAATACAATGTTGACAAATGTGAGGTTATCCATTTGGTAGGAATAACAGCAAACGGGATTATTATTTAAACGATAAAATATTAAAGCATGCCGCTGTTCAGAGAGACTTGGGTGTGCTAGTGCATGAGTCACAGAAGGTTGGTTTACAAGTGCAACAGGTGATTAAGAAGGCAAATGGAATTTTGTCCTTCATTGCTAGAGGGATGGAGTTTAAGACTAGGGAGGTTATGTTGCAATTGTATAAGGTGTTAGTGCGGCCACACCTGGAGTATTGTGTTCAGTTTTGGTCTCCTTACTTGAGAAAGGACGTACTGGCGCTGGAGGGTGTGCAGAGGAGATTCACTAGGTTAATCCCAGAGCTGAAGGGGTTGGATTATGAGGAGAGGTTGAGTAGACTGGGACTGTACTCGTTGGAATTTAGAAGGATGAGGGGGGATCTTATCGAAACATTTAAAATTATGAAGGGAATAGATAGGATAGATGCGGGCAGGTTGTTTCCACTGGCGGGTGACAGCAGAACTAGGGGGCATAGCCTCAAAATAAGGGGAAGTAGATTTAGAACTGAGTTTAGGAGGAACTTCTTCACCCAAAGGGTTGTGAATCTATGGAATTCCTTGCCCAGTGAAGCAGTTGAGGCTCCTTCATTACATGTTTTTAAGGTAAAGATAGATAGTTTTTTGAAGAATAAAGGGATTAAGGGTTATGGTGTTCGGGCCGGAAAGTGGAGCTGAGTCCACAAAAGATCAGCCATGATCTCATTGAATGGCGGAGCAGGCTCGAGGGGCCAGATGGCCTACTCCTGCTCCTAGTTCTTATGTTCTTATGTTCTTATGTTCTTATAAGCTGTTTCCTTGATGTATACTCTGACAAAGGAAGGTTCAGACTTGGAGATAGATTTCACACATTTATTGAACAGTTAACAATTCTCCTACTTGGATTCGACTCTCCTGCTGATCTTACTGTAGTAACTCAATCTAACTAACCAGTCTGCTCTCAGCCATGTGGTGGGTGTGATGCTTCCCTGATCTGCCCCTGTCTCTCTGAGTGTCGCCTCTGGAAAGAGAAAGAGCATGTGTGCCCTGTCCTTTTATATGGGTCGCCCCCTTGTGGTAGTGTCACCTCTGGGTGTGTCTTGACTGCCCATTGGTTGTGTCCTATCTTACTGACCTATTGGTTGAATGTCTGTGTGTCATAATGTCTCTGGTGCTCCCTCTAGTGTTTATTTAGCCCCAGTGTATTTACATTAACCCCTTGTGTATTTACAGTGATGCATATCACCACAATCATGAGATTCAAAGCCCACTCCATGGGCAGCATGCAAAACCAGCAATGGTTTAAACATTTAAACATGATTAGCGGGTTGGACACGGTATGCTCCGTCCTTCTGCGATGCTCCGCTCCTCTCAGCCGGACAACGCGCAGGCGTGCATTACTACAATTATTTACAAATGTGGACTGGGCGGATGGCTGTGGTGGGGCAGCGGGAGGCTAAAAGAACACTGAAAAACCATTGAAAACTGTCGGGCCTGCTGGGGGGTGGTTGTCAGGGCCAGAGGGCAATAGCGGGTAGTGACTTGGTGCCAAGTCTGTGGACTCGGGGGACCCCTCGGGATTGGGGTGCCTGGCTCAGACTGCCATTGCTGCAGTCTGTGGACTCGGGGTGTCCCCCTCGGGATTGGGGTGCCTGGCTCAGACTGCCATTGCTGCAGTCCGTGGACTCGGGGTGTCCCCCTCGGGATTGGGGTGCCTGGCTCAGACCACCATTGCTGCAGTCTGTGTTTTAAACACCCGCCTTTGGTGCTACTGACAGGCTCCCCCTGGCTGCTCACACTGCTGAGTGCTGCCCGTATCCTTTAAATGTTCAGAAGGCCTCTGGTCATCTGGGAACCCACCCAGGCCGCCCCTCTGGCCACCCTCGTACCCCAGCTGTATCAACAAGAGCCAAGCTCAATCAGGGGCCCACCAGGTGTTGGCTCTCCTCGGGAGCGCTGCCCCATTGCAGAGGGAGCAGGGGATCAGCAGAGCTCAGCCCAACCAGAGGACATCTGCACCGCGGCCTTTGGGGCCCTGCCTGGTTCTCTGCCCCTTTCAGGGCACAGGACACACCAGTGACCATCGCACCCCTCTGGATTACCAGCTGTCTCCTCCTGGTGAGGCTGGCAGTGCTGACTGCCTCTACCACCACCTCCCAGGCGGTGTTCAGGAGGGCAGGCTTGGGTCTGCGGCCCACGCTGGGGAAGAGGATATCTCTCCACTCCTCACTGGCATGGAGCTGTGGACTCCAGACCTCGGGAGACAGGTCTTCTGTGAGCCATCTTGGTGGCTGCAGTGAGTGTGTGGTGAGTGGAGCGTTTACAAACAGTTCCAGCTGCCAGGCTCTTTAGCGCTATCTCCGACCCCAGCGGGTAGAACGCTCACTGGGCCGGGAATTGCTCGGAAATCGCGCCAGCAGAATGCTGGTCCATTACCATTCCTGAATCCCTCCACAAATAGCGCCCCCAGCAGGAATGCATACCACAAGCATTTCAGCCCCGGCGTCGGCACTTTACTCTCCCAAAGGGAGAGTTTTTCCCATTTAATCAAGGCCCTGTTTGTTCTCAGGTGGATTTAAAAGGTCCAATGAGACTTATTTTGAAAAGGGACAGGAGAGATATTACCGGTGCCCTCACCAATAGTTATACCTTAACCAACACTGGAAACAGGTTACCTGGTCATCTGTCTCTGCAGTTTGTAGAAGCACTTAAAAGCAGTCACTGTTATAATGTGGGAAACGTGGCCGGCAGTTTGCACAAAGCAAACTCTCACAAACGATGGGATAATGATGGCTGAATCTGTTTTTGCGATGTTGAATGAGGGGTAAATGTTGGCCAGGACAGCAGCAATAACCTTCCTCTTCTATAAATACTCACCATGGGATCTTTTACATCCACCAGAGACAGCGGACAGGCCTCAGTTTGACAGTGTGGCGCTCCCTTAGCATTGCACTGGAGTGTCTGCCGAGATTGTGTGCTCAAAAAAAATCACTGAATAAAAAAAAAAAATTTAGAGTACCCAATTCACTTTTTCCAATTAAGGGGCAATTTAGCGTGGCCAATCCACCTACCCTGCACATCTTTTGGATTGTGGGGGTGAAACCCACGCAAACACAGGGAGAATGTGCAAACTCCACACGGACAGTGACCCAGAGCCGGGATCGAACCTGGGACCTCGGCGCCATGAGGCAGCAGTGCTAATCACTGCGCCACCATGCTGCCCAGGGATCACTGAATTGCTAACGGTGAAGAAGGAGGCCATTAAGCCCATCGTGTCTGCACCAACCCTCCAAATGAGCATCAAGGCTCAGTGCCATTCCCCTGCCTTTTCCCCGACCCTTGCACATTGTTTCTATTCAAATAATCATCTAATGTCCTCCTAAAATGCCTCGATTGGATTTGTCTCCACCTCATTCCCAGTCTGTGCATTGCAGACCCCAGCCACTCGCTGTGTGAAAAAGATTTTTCTCACATCACATTTGTTTCTTTTGCAAGTCACTTTAAATCTGTGCCCCTCTCCTTCTTGATCCTTTTGCAAGTGGGGACAGTTTCTCTACTCACATCCTGACTTTAACCCACAACCACCCCACTCAAAGACAAGACCGCTGCCCACTGAGCTATCGGCTGACACACATTTCAGTCTTCGCTCTTCATTTCTCCATCATTGAATCACCTAAATCTTCAGCTTCTTGCATCCACTGCGTATTTGATAGGGGATGCTGGCTTTTTTAGCAAGCTATGCTGTAATAACGCTTAATATCTCCAGTCTGGTGCGGCAGATACCTAGGAACCCCAACGCTTGGACGTTACCCTCCAAGTCACTCATCACCCCGACTGGGAAATATATTGACTGTTCCTTCACTGTCGCTGGGTCAAAATCCTGGAACTCCCTCCCTAACGGCACTATGGGTGTACCGACTGACATCTTGAGGACTGCTGCGGCTCAGGAAGCCAACGCGCCACCACATTCCGAAGGGCAATGAGGAATGGACAATAAATGCTGGCCTAACCAGTCGTACCCACGTGAATAAAGAGAACAAAAAGCTTTTGCAGGGTGGCGTGGAAATGCAATGTGCATTAGCTTGCTGAACACTAGGTTTGGAAGCTCAAATGTTTAGCTTTGACAGGAGCTAACTGGGGATGAACCTCTCTTGAAGGATTTGGCCCTCTCTCAGTTCCGTGTGTACTGACTGATAAAGGACTGATTTCCCTTTGTACTTGCGATCTGCTTTGTATTTGAAGGCATTTAGAGCAGTTGCCACTTCAAAAGTGCCCCATTCGCTGCATCCTCAGACTGCCAAAGCTGTTATATCCAAGTGAATCCTTTATTTCAGAAGCTTTCAATTCACATCCAAGTGTAGATCATTAAATGCCACCCACTCACTGCATCCCAAAGGGGTTCAGCTCCTGCTGGAATGTAAGGACCACAGACCTTTTTTTGTTCAATCACCACTTGAGCATCTCTGGCAAGACTGGCATTTATTGCCCATTGCTAATTTCCCTTTAGAAAGCAGCACTGAGCTCCCTTTATGATCGCAATTGAATAGTCACTGTTGTAATGTCGGAAACACAGCAAGCTGCCACAAACACCAGGGATATTAGCCCAATAATGTGTTTTTGTGAAGTATGGTGAGGGATAAATATTGGCCAGGACACTGGGATTAGCTCCCCTGTCCTTATAGAATTTACAGTGCAGAATTTACATTCGGCCCATCGAGTCTGCACCGGCTCTTGGACAGAGCACCCCACTTAAACTCACTTAAGCTCCACCCTATCCCCGTAAACCAGTAACCCCACCTAACCTAAGGGCAATTTAGCATGGCCAATCCACCTAACCTGCACATCTTTGGACTGTGGGAGGAAACCGGAGCACCCGGAGGAAACCCACGCAGACAAGGGGAGAACGTGCAGACTCCCTGCGCAGACAGTGACCCAAGCCGGGAATCGAACCTGGGACCCTGGAGCTGTGAAGTAACTGTGCTAATCGCTAGGCTACTGTGCTGCCCCAAAATGGAGATGGGGGCTCCTCAGAATTCTTCAGAATGGAGTTGGGGGCTCCTCAGTTCAACATCTCATCTGAAAGACACCATCCCCCACAAGGGCAGCACTGCCTCAGTACAGCACTGGAGTGTGATGATATGCCCATGTCTCTGAAGTGGGACCTCACCCACACAACCTTCATGCCACCCGCAGAGCCACGGGTGGAGCATGTAGCGGGAACAGGTTCCCTGGCTATCTCCTTTTTAAAATGCATTCTCTCATATGTGGGTGTGTCTGGCAATGCTGACATTTGTGGTCTACCCCTAATTGTCCTTGAACTGAGTGGCTTGCTGGGCCATTTCAGAGGACATTTAAGAGTCACCCACGTTGCTGTGGATCTGGAGTCACAAGTAGGCCAGACTGGGTAAGCATGGCAGATTTCCTTCCTTCAAAGGAAATGAAGCAGAGGGGTATTTGCAACAATCAACAATGGCTTCATGGCCACCATTACGAAAGCATTTCATTCCACCTGTTTATTAACCAAATTAAATTCCACTGGATGTTCTGGTGGGCTTCGAACCGGTGTCCCTGGAGCATTAACCCCCTGAATCCCCTCTGCCATCACCTCCCTCTTGTACATGTGGTCCCCTCCCATCTCACACATTGCCCCTTGCTTGTGACTGGTGCTCTCACCGATTAGGGGATGTTCACGAAATGTTTCTGATGGCCCAAGTCGTTATAAATGCTCTTGAATGAGGGCAGCACGGTGGCCTACTGGTTAGCACAGCTGCCTCACGGCGCTGAGGTCCCAGGTTCAATCCCGGCTCTGGATCACTGTCCGTGTGGAGTTTGCACATTCTCCCCGTGTCTGCGTGGGTTTCGCCCCCACAACCCAAAGGATGTGCAGGGTAGGTGGATTGGCCATGCTAAATTGCCCCTTCATTGGAAAAAATAATTGGGTAATCTAAATTTTATTTTTTTAAATGCTCTTGAATCACCCATGTATACATTGCAATCTGATTCAAATCATTGGACCTATTAGCAGGGGAGGGAAGAAAGTTAGAAAGCCTTACACGGCTGTTTAAAGTTGATTTGTAATTCTCTCGGAGGCAGTTTGATTTATCCAAGCTGGAGTAATGGTGACACACTTTAAAACAGAATTCTCCAATCCATGCGGCGTTAAATCATTTCAGCTCTTGAGAGGGGGAGCTGAGAATTGAAATTCTTTTCCAGCAGCTGTCACGTGACCACCACTCTAATGAGGTCTCAGTGGGGTTGACTCTGAACCTTTGTTCATCTGCTGTGCATATTTCCTCAAGCAATGTTTTGGTTATTTTTCATTACTTTTACACATGTTTGTAGCACTAATACCAGCACTAAACACAATTCTGAGTGTACCCCCTCACTCCCTCTGCCACCTCCATCCCTTCCTCATCGCCACTTGGTGCTAAAGACCAAAATTCCACTGAAGATACCGAACAGTTAATCATATAGGCAAGAGGTGAATTGAGGAGAAGGTCTCTTCAAGTCTTTACTGGGGTGTAGCACGCCAGTTCTACACAGTGGCTTGAAAATGAAGGTACATGTGTACGAGGGCATTGGGTGCATGGTCACTTCTTCCTGTCTTTCTTTATTTTAATTTTCCTTTAGAACCACAGAATAGAATCATAGAATCCCTACAGTGCAGAAGGAGGCCATTCGGCCCATCGAGTCGGCACCGACCCTCTGAAAGAGCACCCTACTTCTGCCCACTTAACCTGCACATCTTTGGACACTAAGGGGCAATTTCAGCATGGCCAATCCACCTAACCTGCGCATCTTTGGATTGTGGGAGGAAACCGGAGCACCCGGAGGAAACCCACGCACACACACACGGGGAGAACGTGCAAACTCCACACAGACACCCAAGGCCTATATCAAACCCGGGTCCCTGGCTCTGTGCCAGCAAGCTGTCTGTGTCACATCCAATCAGCAAGAGTGTTACTCAAGAACCATTTGCCGTCTCCAGAAGGGAGGTTTGGCAGTCAGAAATAAGGTGAGATGGGAAAAGGCACCAGTGGGTCGGAGCAAAAAAGAAGGATCGACCAAATACACGTTTCAGATGGATTCAGAAGGTTCCAGGACTTCCAGTCCCCAATTTGGAGATAATTATAGCGTCCAAATGCCTAAAGTAGCCTCTGGAAAATGCGTAGAGCCAACTGATTTTCTTGAACTGCTATTGTTGTTGAGTGTGAGCAGAAACATCAAATAATCAGGGGTGTTTTGTTTCAATTCCAGGTATTCCTACACTTATTATCCTGGACCAGGAGGGAAAGATAATTACACGCCAGGGGAGGCCAGCTGTGCTCAATGACATGGATTGCAAAGAATTCCCGTGGCATCCCAAACCAGTATTGGAACTGACTGAATCAAACGCCATGCAGTTGAATGAGGGGCCCAGCCTTGTTCTGTTTGTGGGTATGAACTGTTGGTCATGTATCCCTCTATCTGTATCTGTGTGGGTGCATGTGTCTGTCTGTTCTCTCTCTCACACACATATGTGTTTGTGTGTATATACATGCCTGCATCTTCATATATGTGTATGTAGGTGTATAGGAAATGAAAAATGAAAATCGCTTATTGTCACGAGTAGGCTTCAATGAAGTTACTGTGAAAAGCCCCTAGTCACCACATTCCGGCACCTGTTCGGGGAGGCTGGTATGGGAATTGAACCGTGCTGCTGGCCGGCCATGGTCTGCTTTCAAAGCCAGCGATTTAGCCCAGTGTGCTAAACCAGCCCCTATATATATTATTTTATAAATTTAGAGTACCCAACTTTCCCCCCCCCCCCCCCCCCCCAATTAATGGGCAGCATGGTAGCATTGTGGATAGCACAATTGCTTCACAGCTCCAGGGTCCCAGGCTCGATTCCGGCTTGGGTCACTGTCTGTGAGGAGTCTTCACATCCTCCCCGTGTGTGCGTGGATTTCCTCCGGGTGCTCCGGTTTCCTCCCACAGTCCAAAGATGTGCAGGTTCGGTGGATTGGCCATGATAAATTGCCCTTAGTGTCCAAAATTGCCCTTAGTGTTGGGTGGGGTTACTGGGTTATGGGGATAGGGTGGAGGTGTTGACCTTGGGTAGGGTGCTCTTTCCAGGAGCCGGTGCAGACTCGTTGGGCCGAATGGCCTCCTTCTGCACTGTAAATTCTATGAAGGGGCAATTTAGTGTGGCCAGTCCACCTACCCTGCACACCTTTGGGTTGTTGGGGTGAGACCACGCAGACACGGGGAGAATGTGCAAATTCCACACAGACAGTGACCCGGGGCCGGCATTGAACCCGGGTCCTCGGCACCGCAGTGCTAACCACGGCGCCATGCCGCCCTGACCCCTCATATTTTATACACATCAATTAAATCTCCCCTCAGCCTGCTCTGATCCAACCCCACAGCCTATCCAATCTTCATTGCTAAAATCCTAAATTTCCTCAGAAATGTCTGTGTCCTCTCTGGTGCGATCACATCTTTTTTGTAATGTGGAGGCCAGATCTGAACAGAGTATATACTGGGGTCCAACTCATGTTTTATACAGTTCTATCATAACCACCCTGGCTTTTATACTCTTGACCCTTTAAAGAAAAGTATACTGGATGCCATCTTGACTATTTTCTTCTTATTACCGTCGGGTATCTGTGGACATGCGCTCCAAAGTCCTTCTTTTCTTCGACACTTCTCAGTCTGAATTCCTTTGCATTTCTTGTTCGCCCCCAATGGTTTAGCTCACTTGGCTAGACAGCTGGTTTGTGATCTAGAGCAGGGCCAGCAGCGTGGGTTCAATCTCCGTACCGACTGAAATTATTCATGAAGGCTCCGCCTTCTCAGCCTGTCCCCTCGCCTAAGGTGTTAAACCTCAGGTTAAATCACCACCAGTCAGCTCTCCCCCTCAAAGGGGAAATATGGTCACCTGGGACTATGGTGACTTTACAATTACCTCACACTTCTCCAAATTGGATTCCAGTTGCCATTTTCTTGCCAATCTGACCGGTGCATTGATATTTTCCTGCAGTCTACTGCAACTTTCTACCACATTATCAATCACCACAGCCAATTTTCATATCCTCTGTAAACTTCTTAATCATGCTTCCTACATTTAAGTCTAAATAACAGATAAATAAACCACAAACCGCAAGGGACCCAATACTGAGCCCCGCGGAACCCCACTAGAAACAGCCTTCCGATCACAAAAACACTCGACAACCATTAGCCTTTGCTTCCTGCCATTGAGCCGATTTGACATTCAATTTACTATTTCCACTTGAATCCCATGAGCTTTTCAGTTTTTAACCAGTCGGTCAGGTAAAACCTTGTCAAAAGCCTTGCTAAACTCAACGTGGGCTACATCAAATGTACCACCTTCATCATTGTTACTTCCGCAGACAGTCCAATTCGATCAATCAGACACAACTTTCCATTGACAGATGTATGTTGACTGCCCGAGATTATTCCATGCCTTTCCAAACCACGGTTTATACTGTATCTCTGAATTTTTTTCCTCCCAATTATTTTCCCACCATCCGAGTAAAGCTAACCAGCCTGCAATTATGAAGCTACCCCTTCCTCTTTAAACAATGATTTCGGTCTTCCGGAGAAATCCGGAGCACCCGGAGGAAACCCACGCAGACACGGGAGACCGTGCAGACTCTGCACAGATAGTGACCAAGCCCAGAATTGTACCCGGTCCCTAGCTCTAACTACTGTGCTACCGTGCCGCCCAATGCAGGTTACCTGGGGGTGGAAGGTGCTGGGGTGGAGTGGGGTGGGGGGGGGGGGGGGGGGGGGGGGGGGGGGTTGTGGCTGGCCTTTCCCCAGATTCAAACTTATATTCCTGGTCCATATTTTTATCCTTTTCCATAACTGATGTACCATCAATTGGACGCGAGACACGATGAAGATCCAAACTGGCTTTAATCACCTCGGAGGTGGGGTCTACTTGCCTCTCGACCAATTGGTGGGCAGTCACATGACTAGTCCCAGCCAATCAGATGAGAGGCACATGACCAACCAGAGCCAATGGGAAACCAATGCTCTGCACCAATGGCAGTGCTCCCACTCATATCACCACGATAACTACCCAAAATCCAACTGAATTATGGTCACAACCCCGAACATTTTCTGCCGCTGTTACCTCTTCCACCTGCCCAGATACATTCCCTAAAACTAAGCCCTTCTCTCTTCGCCACTTATTGCACATCTGGGCCGCAGCGGCTGGTCTCAGGCAATTTTTTGGGTGCCCCCTCTGGTAATTATGAGGAACAAAAATTGGATACTCACTATTCAGTTACGTTACGTTTTATTAAAGAGTTGCAGGGGATTGAAAGACACATTGTTTCCTGTTTGCCGGTGAGAATGGTCAGTGTAGGCAGCCCCAAGACAGGCCCGCTTATCACTGCTTTGTATGTTTCAGCCATGCCACAGGCTCCACGGGATAAAAAGGGCCATTGGGTCAGGGTTGCGGAAGGTGTGGGTTGCGAACCACTCGGCCTCGATTTTGGCCTCTGCCTCCACGTACGTCCTTCTGGTGCCTCCTCCTGGTGTCTGCATGGCCTCAGGCATATCCTTGACCTTATACTGGATTGCTTCCTGTCTTTTTCCCCGGAGTCTCGTTGCTGTGTCTCCCTGGTTCCCAGTCTAGCCGCCCACTGATCACGACCCTGACCTCCTCTCACTTGTTCCCTTTGATTTGTGGTAGATCCTAACTTTATTTTTGCTGGCTGCTTTCATGCCCCCCCCCCCCCCCCCCCCCCCCCCCCCCCCCACCGTCAAAGATCAGGTTTCATTCCAACGCTCTTCTCAGCTAAACTTAACTCTCTGCGATCCAAAAATAAAGTGACTGAGACAGCTTTTTACAGTACTAAGTGACAAAGGAGACGGTTACTTCTGTGCGTGTGTACATGTTTCTCAAAGGCTGACAATATGATGGTAGTTGTGTCCAGAGCTGCAAGTGCGAGATACAGAGCTGTAATTACATTATGCCCTCAGCACAGAAACAGGCCATTCAGCCCACCTGCCAGTGTTCATACCCCACACAGGCCTCCCTCCTATTAATGATAATCTTTACCATTGTCACAAGTGAAATGAAAATCGCTTATTGTCACAAATAGGCTTCAGTGAAAGTTACTGTGAAAAGCCCCTAGTCGCCACATTCAGGCGCCTGTCCGGGGAGGCTGGTACGGGAATTGAACCGTGCTGCTGGCCTGCTTGGTCTGCTTTAAAAGCCAGCGATTTAGCCCAGTGTGCTAAACCAGCCCCTGCTAAACCCACCCCCTGCTAAACCAGCCCCTAAACAAGTAGGCTTACGTTAACACTACAATGAAGTCACTGCAAAAATCCCCCAGTCGCCACACTCCGGTGCCTGTTCGGGGACACAGAGGGAGAATTCAGAATGTCCAATTCACCTAACAAGCACGTCTTTCGAGGCTTGTGGGAGGAAACCGGAGCAGCCAGAGGAAACCCACGCAGACACAGGGGAGAACGTGCAGACACCGCACAGACAGTGACCCGAGCCGAGAATCGAACCCAAGAATCAGAGAGACCGGGAAATACAGAAACTAATAGGAAGCAGAATGATTTAACCTGAATTAAATTCAACCGGCGCGCTGGGGGTTAACTGCCCACTCCGCTTTATACCGCAGCATGGAAATCCTAACTTATTAACCTGAATTATTGACTGCAGACTCTGAGGGCTAATGAGCATTGGCAGATCTCTTTAGCTCCTACATAAAGGAACACGTTCGACAATGGGTTGATGCTTTGATTATTTGGCTGATAACCAATATGTTTGGAGGTCATTTTCTTTTTAAAAAAGAAGCTTTGTTCTCCACATAAGGCGATGATAAAACGACAGTGAGCACAGTGTCAGTTACGGATACCTGACTCATGAAAATCCGGTCTTCGATCGAGCCAAGTGGCGTAGGAAGGCCCGAGGTTTGGTCGGGAAGCCGTGCTGACCTTGTAAATACCTGGACAGGGAGGGAAGAAATCTACCCAGGCTTATCGTGCGGGAATGCGATGACGGAACCTGGCCTGCTCTGTAATGCCTCGTGATGCCTCCTGCAGCGGAATGGCCTGCTTTGGGCGAGGGGGCCTGAGGCCAATTGTGGAACTGCACCCCCCCGTCCCCCCCATCCCCATCGCCAGTGTGCCCAATCTTGTTGATGAGGGAGAGGAACCGCAATCAGAATTACCATTGCCGTTTGTGAGGATTGGGTGAACCATCAGCGGGGTTGGGGTTCGGCCTTTCATTATCTCCCTCGCACATAATCTCTTCTGGGAACCTAGCAACAGATAGAGCTGAGAAACAAGGCTTGGCCATTGTTTGCCTCGCTGGCAAATCTCATGGGCAGAGTGCCCTCATGGACTTACCCAGGGACTGGGGGGGGGGGGGGGGGGGGGGGGGGGGCACTGAGCTCCTCCAACCTGCTCCGCCATTCAGCGAGATCATGATGTGTGGTCTAACTCCGTCCACCTGTCCTTCCCGCACTTTCTCAAGGGAAGTTAGGGATGGGGAATAAATGCTGGCCCGGCATTAATACCTTTGATTAACGGACAACTATCAACCTCAGATTTAAAATTTACAACTGGTGGAGCGTCAATTGCCATTTGCGGAAGAGAGTTCCAAACTCCTACCACCCTTTGCCTGTGGATATGTTTCCTAACTTTACTCTGAAAGGCCTGGCTGTAGATTTTAGGCTACGTTCCCTGGTCTAAACAGTGAGTGTCACTGGACGATTGAAGTGTGGATCGTAGGTGAGTTAGATCG